>NW_010193004.1:0-9622 GCF_000695765.1 Mesitornis unicolor
CCCGCCTCGGGGTGGCTCCGGTAATGCTATAGCGGGCTGCGGTTAGGTCAGCCGGTATTGTGAGACAAAATCAACGTGAGAAGCAGGCGCCGGCTACAAAAAGCCGAGTGCGGCTTTGTGGGGGCAGATCTGGGTGTACCAGGCCTCACCTCGCATCGAGATCGTCGGAGTGGGGGTAGAAGATCCTGTGCAATGCTCCGATTTGGCCTGAGGACCATATATGGTCCCTCTATACTGCCATTCTCTCCTGGTGTTTCCACAGGGAAGAAACAAAAGCAACGTATAGTCAGAACTGGTAGTATTTCAGCATTTTCCTATTAATGACTATACAAGGAAATGACAGTGAAAACTATTTGAATCTGTACATAGTTCTTGGCTTGTATGCCACACACACTATAGGGTTACAAAATGGTGGAGCGAGACCTGAGGAAAAGGACAGGAATTTCCAAAAGGAGAGGCAGAAGGCTTTGCAGAGGCTAGGGTCTCACACAAGCCCTGGAAGGACTGCAACAAAAAATGTGGTTGAGAACCACTGTTACTACTTTATCAATCCATTTTTCAATACACGCTGTTTACATTCTTTCTCAGGAACTATAACCTTTAAGTCTTTACCCGGTAGATTTTCACAAGGCCCTGTCCAGTTCCCTGACCTACTGCTTAGAGAAATCAAAGACAACTGCAACTATCATCTGAGAACAGAAGCACTTTCTGTTTTCTGTAGAGGCGCTGCCGTTTTAGAAAGCAAGCAAGGCATCTGGTAGTGAAAGACATTTTTTCATGATTCGTGTAATAACCATAAAGTTTGGTGGCAAAGCAACTAAGGAATATAGGGCTAGCAAAAGACCTTAATTTATATCTTAAGACTGCGAAGCAGCATCAGGCCGTGCTATCCTGCCAGCATAGCTGTGTGCCATGGGTGCTATGGGTGAGCTCCTGTGATGGTAACACAGACTGGCTCCTACTGCTCGTTAACCTCTCTCTGCAATCCCTCTTCCATGCAGTTTGAGGATTACAGCTCCAGCAATAAAACTAGAATTGCCCTGCAAGATGCCAAGAGACCTTTGCTTTCGACAGGAAAATCCCAATCACCCCGCTGTGTACACAAGCTGGTTGTTGCTAGCTGCGCTGCTAGAGAAGCAGTTTCAGAAGATGACGTGTGAAATCTGGAGTAAGGCTGTACCCTCTCTTTGACCCTACATAATCATTAGACCTATTAAGTCATCGTAGCAAGCATGCAACCTACGCCTCTTTTTTGGAAAGGTAACAAGAACTGGTGCTACACATACTTCCCACATGTTAACCCATCACCCTCAGAGATGTCCATACCCACGGCTCTGCAGCACAATGCTCCAAACCACAGGCACTCGAGTGCTGTGGCTCTGACACCACTTCCTCACCCCAATGCATCAGAGAGATGATGAGCCATAACAGGACTCCTCAGCCCTCGTCCTTTCTGTGGAGAAGATCCCTGCACATGCGTGACACCTTCCTGATGCTAATGAATACAGTTTAATGACCGCAGTGATGAGCATTTTCCACATCAAGGAATGGCTGGACGTCTTGCTAAGACAATCACTCCTCACAGTCTGAAAGGCTCTTTTCCAAACATAAGAAACAGTATGAACCAATTAAGCTGTATCTTCTCACATGCTTGGGACAAGCTCCCTGATGATACCTCCACAGCTTCTTCTTTCCTTCCTTTGAACCCCTGATTAGAACTCTCTCCTTGCAGTGCACACAGAGAAGCTGGGACTCACTAAACTACTGACATATAAATACCAGTGTCTCCCTGATGATTAGTAGGTTGTTTCCCTGAACTCTGCTGCTCTCAAAATCTCCCTCTTGTCCTAGCTCCTAAGCTGTTTGGTGCAGGGACTTGGTTTTTTGAAGGTCTTAAAATAAACACAGAATCACAGAATCACAGAACGTTAGGGATTGGAAGGGACCTCAAAAGCTCATCCAGTCCAATCCCCCTGCCGGAGCAGGAACACCCAGATGAGGTTACACAGGAAGGCGTCCAGGCGGGTTTTGAATGTCTGCAGAGAAGGAGACTCCACAACCTCTCTGGGCAGCCTGGTCCAGTGCTCTGTCACCCTCACTGAGAAGAAGTTTCTTCTCAAATTGAAGTGGAACCTCCTGTGTTCCAGCTTGTGCCCATTACCTCTTGTCCTATCATTGTTTGTCACCGAGAAGAGCCTGGCTCCATCCTCGTGACACTCACCCTTTAAATATTTATAAACTGTAATAACTGAGCTAAGGTGCAACCTTTATAGATCTGAGAAGGCTCTCCCAGTGTTAAAAAAACAGCCTCATGGACTTGGTGATAATCCTTTTCTGCTTCCACTAAATCAATGTTAATATTCCTTATTGACTTCTTCACAGAATCACAGAATCGCTCGGTTGGAAACGACCTCTGAGATCATCATGTCCAACCGTTCCTGTCTACCCCCTAAACCATATCCTTAAGTACCTCATCTACCCCCTCTTTAAACACATCCAGGGATGGTGACTCCACCACCTCCCTGGGCAGCCTGTTCCAGCTTCTGACGACCCTCTCAGTAAAGAACTTCCTCCTTATCTCTGACCTGAACCTCCCTTGGCACAGCTTGGTGCCGTTTCCCCTTGTTCTATCCCCCATCACCCGGGAGAAGAGCCCAGCACCCACCTCTCTCCAACCTCCCTTGAGGCAGTTGTAGGTGGTGATGAGGTCTCCCCTCAGCCTTCTCTTCCCCAGGCTAAACAAGCCCAGTTCCCTCAGCCGCTCCTCATCAGGCTTGTTCTCCAGAGCCCTCCCCATCCTTGTGGCTCTTCTCTGAACACGCTCCAGAATCTCAACATCCTTCTTCTAGTGAGGGGCCCAGAACTGAACACAGTACTTGAGGTGCAGCCTCACCAGTAATTACTGTAACAGAATTGTACTCTAGATGCTGCACGCTTGCCCTGTCTTCACAAAGACGATACCAAAGAAACTTCTTACATGCCATCATCAGCTGTACTCTTTAATATCACTCTCATTTTAACACCAAATCTACAGCAGACATATTCAAAAGAGTGTCTCACCTAAGAAATGTCGTAAACTGTTTTTAATAACCTTGATCTTAACATCTACCAGATCCATAGCAATGACAAACCAGCAGGAAAGTATAGATCTTTTACGTTTACTAATCAAACAACTCTTTTATCTTCTCAAAAGAAATGTACATAAGTCATGATAGTGTTCTGACATCATTCACTAAAATTAAGAGGTAATAAAAATGAGTTCTTTTGTATCCTTCTCATCCAGATACAAAAGGGCCATCAAAGGAAGCTACCAATTAGTTTTAATTCAGAAGCCAGTCTCCAAGCAGACCCTGGTCTCTCTGACAATCTGCCTTTTCTCTGTAGCCTTAAAATGAACTAGTCATCCACACCTAGCTTCCATCACCATGAATCAAACCAGGATCATCTGGAAACAATATATATGTTGTAAAAGCACATTGTCTGGTAGACCTTAATAATACAGGATACTATCTCTGTGTGTCACTATGTGTGTCTGTCATCTGACAGTGTCATCCCAGCAGAAGCGGCGTAAATTCCTTTCTTCCTAAATACGCTGCAAGAGCTCTGGTTTGTACGTTGCTGTAAAATGCGAAATAGTTTCTAAAGAAAAGTTGCAAAACACGCATGAAGTTACATGCTCAGAGGCAAATGGAGTAATATAGCAGACAGCGTGGATATCAGCTATATTTGGGAAACGAAATCCTTATGGTCAAGCACTCACTAATCCTACCCATAGGCTGCTTTGGCAGTAGCAAACCAGAGCAGGGTGCAGTGTCTTTGTTCCTACCATTATCCCACTTTCTCAGCCCATGTCACTGCCAAAGGCGTTCAGTCTCTTCCTGTATTTCTGAGAAAAGATTCACCACCTCTTTCCTTTCTCTAAAGTTTCTCACTGTGGGCTTGCAGGAGGAATCTGGAAACTCATTGCTAGACACTGCTGTTAAAATAGTATTTTTGAATTTGGCTTTCTTGTGGCCTTGAGGCATCTCAGCTTCAGAATACGGCCCATTTCAGTCGTTATTAGCCAAATGGAGTCAAGTTCCAAGAGTTTGGGTGCCCTGATGTCTGTAGCAGGGCAAAAGGAGAAACACATTGACCTTCAGGAGCACTAACCATTGTTTCCAAAAGCAGTAGGCATAGAGAGCCAACCTCTACGCTGTGAAAGCCACCAAAACATCCCTGAGAGCAGGTGGGAGTTAAGGATTACCAGCATTTGGTTCAAGGTGGACAGAACTCAATGGGATGGGTGATTAACGTCCTAACAGCATTTAGTATTAATTCTATGTGAATTGAGTATCTTAAACAAAACCCCCAATATTACTACAGTCGAAATCCAAGCAGAGAGTTATTCTTATTCTGCAACAACCTACTGTTACTAATCTTGCGCTTTTCTCCATGGCTACCACATCAAAACAGGAGATAAAGATAAAAGAGAGAATTTCTGCCCGTGAAATTTAAGTCCATCTCTCTGAAAAAAATAGGATACCAAAAAGACAATACATATGTTCAATGCCCTGCAGATTCTGACATTTTCACAGGGATTTCTGCGCCACTCTTTCTTGACAAAAGCAATTCCAACCCCCATGTTTACTCAATGTAGGGTGTGGTGGTGTTTGTCTTGTACAGAAATAAGAAAAGTTGTGAGTTTATAAACAATTATTTTCTTTCAAGAAACACCTGCATTTGTTAGTTTTTTCCTCTCAAAGAAATATTTCCTTTGGAAGAAAAACCACTAATTTTTCTCTCTGGCCAGCTGAGGAACAATTACAACATTTAACTATTGCTGCTCCCCCAGGTTTCATGGCCCACCACTTGAAGACCTGCTGAGGACGTGAGAAGCATTCGTTGAGTCACAGCAAAGCCACATGCAGGACACCCAGCCTCGACTACATCTGCTCTCAATGGGAGCTGAGGCCCGCTGTCACCTCTCAGAGGTACAAATTTAAAGATCAACTCTTAGGCGACGTTTTCAAGGTGTGGACGTTACCGTTCAAAGTTCCTCCAAGGTCTTCCTGGCATTTATTCTCCATAGAGAGGAGTCTCTTTAAGCCAGAAATGCAATCCGAGGTTCTTCTTGCCAATGAATTATTTTAGAACCAGAGTAAAAATCCACTCTAGAATAGTCAGGAAAAAAGTGGCTCTTTAGAGTTTTTGAGGCCAGCTTCTGACTTGAGGAGCTTGAGGCAAGCCCTAGAAGGGGGCACTGTCATTAAACCCTTTGCTTTTCCTCTTGTGAAGACAGCAGAATCTTTCCTGTGAGGTATAAAACCTTCAGACTCTACAAACACTTGTGATTGTTCCAGCCCACACAGTAAAGGTGACACAGCAGCACAGAGCAGCAGTCAAAACAAAATAGGAGTGGAAAATAGTGACAACACTTTGTCACATAGTAATTATAAAATCAGGGCCTGCTTGCTACACACATGCATGCATGAGAGTGTACAAGTTTGCTGTAGTTTAATTTACTCTTGGGCATCGCTTGGGAGTGTTTCTAGAATAAAACCCTTTGGTGCAGTAGATAGCTTGGGAAAAGATTTGCCTCTGGGGGCAGGAAACACTTTCAATCCCTCCTGTGTCTCTTGGAGGAATTTTTAATTTTAAAGCATTGATGATGATGCTAATTAGTGCTTACCCCCAAATGACAATGGAATATAAATGTTGATAGTAGCTAAAACATACTGCAAATGTGCAGCAAATGCTTCCTCCAGAGAGTCATCTACGTGACATGATAGCTCAGCTGGGAAGAAGCAGCCTTTTTCACATGGAAAAGCAAAGTAACTGTATCCTCAATCCATGCTGTCCCGAGATGGCACTTTGAGACTGCTGGATAGCCATGAATCAATTGTTACTTTATGACTTGGGCATGCATTAAAATATCCAATTTAGTTCTCAGGTAAACATGAACCTTTCCCTTGGATCAGATGTATGAGCAACATTGAGGATTTATCTAGGATTCCTTACATAAACTTGGATTACAAGTGAAGCAGTCTTAAGTTTGAACTTACAAGAGGCTGAAGCCCCTGGCTCCAGAAGTGGATTTGAAGGGGGCTCTTCAGGGGTTTGCATTTGAAACTCAAAAACTGAATAGCTTGCAAAGTTCTTAATTCTGCACATGCTTGGTAGCACTGAGAAAGGAACTCAGGAATATGTTGCCATAAAGTAGTACCCCTTAAGTGTCATCCTGCTTCTGGTAGAGCAATCAAAGCCGACTCCTAAGTAGGCACTCCTCCATGTAAAGAGGAGAGAAGCACAGCTTGGGTGCTCTGTAGTAGATGCTGGATTTTAGCACTCACTCCTTTTTGGCTTCCCCTGGACCCAGGTCTCCAGATACGAACTCGATTTCATCTTCTCGTAAGTGACACAGAGAAGTCAGCCTGTGTGCATATGGCTAAAATGGTAGATCCAGTTATGGCATCTTCTTCTCATCACAAAATGTCTCTTTGCTCCCACAAGCACAAGGACTCTCCATGCTAATAACCAAGACATAATACATGAAGACTCCTCGGTACCTCTCTTGCGTTTTTTCAGGCACACTAAAAACAGACAAATTCTCCCTCAGCCTTAATAGGAGAGAACTTACAGAACAACTCTGCTTACTAAAACCCACATGGAAACGTTTTTGAAACCCTAAGCAGAACACTTCTAACATTGTAAAATTACTCTATTTTTAAATCTTCAGTGTTTTTTTTTCCTATCTCAAGCTTTTTTTCATCTAAGCCTTATGACCTTCCATACAAGTAGTACCACCATTATTTAATCCAAAGCCTTTAAAGCACATCAGGTTTTATTTCTGACCTCAGGGTTTAAACCTCTGGAGATATCATAAGTAGAATCTGTTGCATGCTTCTGCCAGAAGCTGATTGCCTTTAGCTCGCAATAAAGTTCACCTGAGATACTTCAGACACCTCGCAGTCTGCAGGGAGAACACTGTGTACCTGCTCGTTTATCCCAGGGACAAAGTACTGACCTTGCTACAAAACTGAATTGGCTCTATAGTCCCAGTTACACCAGCCTCTCTAAAACCAAGTTTTTGTTTTCAGCCCAGTCCATTGATACCAACACCTGAGAGGTGCCAGATCAGAGGTTTCCACATGGCTCAGTGCTAGCACAGGGGACAGAGCTTGAACCCACAACGTTCAGTGACAAAGGGTTAGTTCAGCCACGCAGGTCCTGCCAGAAGGATGCTTGTGAGTCCAAGGCGTACAAAAATAGGTGGATTTCAATAGATCGAGCTGGCTTAGAACTTTGTAATCAACTTATAAAGTTTTCCCTTGGAATCATGGACCCCTGTATAGCTAATTTAAACCCACTGACAGTAAGCTTCCTTGTCTTCGTGATCTTTTGCAGACCTCTTCAAAGTAGCGCACAGAATTCCAAGGATGTGTGGCCCACAGGTTGAAAAGAGTCCTAGAGAAACAGAGCTTATTTTTCTGAAGGCCATTTGTTAGATTTCTCACCAGCACTGTCACAGGATGAAATCTCGGCCCCAGTTGAACTCAACAGGAATTTTGCTTCTGACTTAAATGGAGCTAAAATGTCACCCCTGCTATTTGTCAAGTCAATTACATCCAGACAATACTTTAACATCTGGCTTCAACTGAACACACAGAAAAGTTCACTCCCTCAGTCTCTGAAGACAACACAGGACATTGGCTATCCCAATAAAAATGAAAGATTTGTTCTCGGCAAGCTGCCTGTAATAAAGTGTGGATCATCCAGTGACACTATGGGAACCAAATCCCTGTTCTTTAGCATATAGTTATTGGCAATAGCGTCAACAGATTCTGTCATTTTTTCTGGGAAGAATGTGAAAAGCACCCATCTACTGTTTAAAGTCGTTCTGTTGTCAAAACTTTGTTTAGAGCGACAGATCCGTCCTCATCTGTGGTTTCCCACAGAGGAGGGGGGTTTTCACCCAATTCATCTTCTGTTTCCCAAGCCATTGAAAGGTCCCTTGTTAGGTTAGGGAGCTGCTGTTCTACCTAAACCCCTCTCTGGGTACTGTGATCATAGGTAAGGCTGAAGCATAACTGATTATAGAAGAACAACTGGTGTGAGCTCATTTGCCTCTCTAAAAACCCAGCTGAGACAAGGCATTATTGTTTTATCACAAAATATTCAGACTAGGTCCAACACAAGTGGGGTACATCTTTTCATGGCAGGAGAAAAAGTACAGAGCTATTTGACTTAAAAAATCTATTCAAATGGGAAGAATCATCGGATGATGTCTGGAAGAAAAGGGATGTACAAAGACAAGGGGGTTTTATGCTTAAGGTAGACAAGGATCTGCACGCTGTTGTTCCTCCTCCAAGTTCTGGTGAGTTACCACCCTGCACACCTGTGCAAAACCAGCTTCCTCCCATCTTGTTCTATCCCCTGGGAAGCAAAACCAAAATCAGTCTCCAGTATCTGATGAGCCTTAATTCCCAGCACTTAAATAATTAGCTTCTCAAATGTACAAAAACAACTCTCATTTTCTGGATTAATGAAGGAAGCTGGGTTCCACTGAGCAAAGCTATTATGGAGCTGCTAATGCACAGTTTGATTTCATCGCCTGCCACTAAACACAGAGCGATGTGGGCTCCTGGGAGAGCAAGAATACAAGGAGAGCTGTGCTGGAGGGTTAAAGCGGAAGGCAGTGGGGGAAACCCTAGCAATACTTCATGGTTTTATGCAGAGGGAGGGCTGGTTTTATTTGTGTGTATGCTGAGTTTCATCTGGGTTTATGAGGATGCCATAAAATCCAAAAGAAGGCTAAAGCTCAGTACAGTGGTACCAGAATGTACTTGTCCTTCCTGCTCATTTGATAGGAAACCAGTTGCAAAGAGTCAGTCTTTTTCTTGCCTCATCTTGGCAGGTACAGGCATATAAACTCCTCAGAACAAATGTCTGTTCTTTCTTTTATATTAAATGTCTGTTTTTTTTCCTTTTCTATCTAGGCACAGGACTGCTGGTTTCATTTTTGCTAACTGGATGGAGAAGGGATGGAGAAAATGGCAGCAAAGCCGGCAAAGCCTGCGAGATTTAAACCTAGGCCACGTTACATGAACAACTCAACGCTATCAATCAGGACTGTTCCCTTCTCCATCACTGTTTTGCTGCCTTGCCCCAGCCTCTGCTTTTTCACACAGGCAGAACCAAAAGCCCACACTGGATCTCTCTTTGTGGTGCATGGGGAACAGAGAATAACTGGGAAATCGGGGCTTTTGCAATGGAACTACAGCGATCCAACAATGCAACTTCTCAGACACTGGGAGGTAGAAAGGCCTAGAGTGTTGATTTCCTGAGATTCTTCAACCATCAAAAAGCCCCTCAATATGTGTCATTCTCCCCCACTCATTAGTACACTCCAATTACTGGACTTACAGTTCTGGATGTGGATTTGGGGTTAAGTAACTTCTTACACTGACGTTCTTCTCACTGCAGTAATGTCAGTCTGCCCTCAAGCACAACACATTTTGTCACACCCTGCAAAACAGAACAAAATAAACCAAAACAAACCAAAACTTTTAACCTCTGTAAGAAAAGCCAGAAATTGTCATGTAAGCCCTGGGTTAAGAAAGAAACCTTGGTGCAGGATTGC
>NW_010193004.1:9653-18606 GCF_000695765.1 Mesitornis unicolor
GCAGTTGAGAGATTAACGAGGAAATTTGTGGGACTGGGATGGTTTATTGCAGCAAAGTTTGTGCTTCATAGCCCAACTTTCAGAGATAGGGACCAAAAACACTGGAGACCTGGAGATCCTTAAGAACCTCAGCACCTTCCCAAATCAGGAGCCATTCCAGAGGTAGCCATTCAAAATTAAACATCTTTGAAAATGCAGAGATGCTGCTTCTTATGTCAGGGCTTGGACCACTGACTTCAGAGGAGTTGCTCCCAGTGTAATTTAGCTGAAGCAATCAGGAAATAATTATGTACAGTGGAGAGTTAAAAGACGGTAATTAAACTGTACAAATAAACAACTGAAGTGACTAAAAAAGTCCACCCAAAGCCTACTTTTGGAGCACTATTTAATGTAAATGAATCACTTAGTGGACAATGCGACAATCATCTGTTCAGCTTCTATTCATTATCAAAAACAATACCAAAGGATTGGCAGGGAATAGCCATGAGCCAGAGGGAGCCCTTTAGGAAATACCACAGAATCTGGACTGGCTTTTGTCTGTTTGTCTATTGTGTTCTGACAATGCTTTGCTAATGAATGTCAAGGTCATTTCAGTTGTCCTTTATTTTTTACCCCCTCAAAAATCAAATGAGTAGTAACCTTGGCCTTTCAGAATGAACCAAAATGTTTGATCAAGTTAGGAAAACATCCGTGTGTTACGTATCAGTTTTGCCAAGGTTTAAGAGGCTGAGGATGGGTGGTCTCAGCCTGGGAAATCCCACTGTAGGTGAGGAGGGAAAATCCTTTGATTTGGGCAAAAATCCATTAAGTTTTAAAGAAATCATCACCTAACTTTGAAACTTTAAATGCTCACTGAATTCAGGAGTTGAGTGAGTTGTATACTCAGTAAATTCATCTTTTGTTACTCAATTTGAAGTGACACTAACCTCACTCTAAGAAATAAGCTACTTTTCAATAGGGAGTATTTCTACTGATCATGCCCAGCACTATCTTGGGAATTATCTGCAGGAAACTGCAAGCTGAAGGGAATCCCCATTAGGGATCTGGGAGGTAAAGGCACCAGGCAGACACCTACGCTAGAAAAAACAGAGGCTAAGAAGACAATATCAAGCACTAAAATATTGTCATTATGCTGCAGAACTGATGATCCATTGGCATTCACATCTCTGAAGAGTTTCTGGTGTGGAATATCTGAAAGTTCAAACTCGAGGCGCAGCAGGTACCCGTAGGGGTAGATTTTTCTTACCTGGTTCCTTGGCTCACTCCTCCGTTGCAGCCGCAACTCACAGCTCCTGCAATTTGCTGCTTCGACTCCTTGCAGACCCGCAGTGGAAACCAAATCACTGAAACAGTCTGAGTTCAGAAAAAAAGGCAATAATGATACACAGGAGAGAAAAGAATGGGGCAGGTAAGTGGGCTTCGCTGCTGAGAAAAAGGCAGGTGGAATGGCACCCAGATTTGACTTCTCAAGGTTGTCTCTGAGGTTGTTTTGTCCTAAACAAAATCTTAGGCTCTGCAGCAAATTTCTGCAGGGAGATTATTTTTGTCAGATCCAGTGATGATGGAGTATATGGGTTTCTAGTTAACGCTGTCTACAATTTGAGACAGAAATGCACACTTCATAAAATCTTGCTACTAGCTCAGTCTTCCAAATAAAATAGACAGAGATGGCACCAAACCCCCTAGGGCTTATGCTTGCAAAATCCCCACTGTTAGCTGCATGGCTTGGCTCGCAATTTGTTTTGCGATTGGGATTTTACTCACAGCGTGAATTCAGAACGCTACCAAAGGTGGGACTCGAGGGGAGCGCTGCCAGCCCATACTGGGACTATTTATGATATTACTATTTCCAGCTTCCTCCTGTCCTTCAGCTGACGATCACTGCTGTTGAAGGAGGGGCTGCAAAACGGGTGGCACGTCTTCTCTGTGGCCACCACAGTTCAGTGCTGGGAATATTAATGCAATTTGAAATAGTTGGCGGTTCAGATTAATACGCTGGGCTGTGAGTGGTGACGCAGAGTCCAGCCTGCCACCTCGGGCACTGGACAGAGACCTCTGACAGCGGGCTGGGGTGGTGACATGGAAAATCAGTGCCTGGAACAGAGCTTTTTGGGATGCACCATTAATTATTGCAACTACTGTGGTGCTTTAGCTTAAGATACCAAGAGTCCTGGTACCATGGCAGAGCTGCCATGTAGAGTTGTGGAAATGGGTGGTGAAAATACCCTGGGGCAGGAATTCTGAGTGCTGCCCTCTGACTAAGGATTTTTACCACTGGACAGGGGTTGGGCAGGGAGGGACAACTGCTCAGCTTCTGATAAATAGTTCATTTCGCAAGGCCATTGCCACAATTTGCATTAATTGACACTTTTTTATAGCAATCGCTGTTAAAAGACAAAAGATTCCAAGTATCCTTTTAGAAGGAAAACAAAACAACCCTGATTATGTTAACCCCCAGTATATTAAATACATCATCCTAATACTGGGATACACTGAGAAGAAACCAGCATAATTAACCCCCTTTGTTGAATAAACTTCCCCTAAAATATCAGTAAAATGCTGTTCCTCCCTGCTCTGGTAAAGGAATTTTTTTTGTTAGTCCCTGGAGTGGCTGCTGAAGTCAGGTCTCGGTGTAATTACATCCCTCCCAGCAGTGCGGGGAGCCTTAATTAAGAGAGTCACTGTAGGTGTGTTGTCAGACAGATACAGCCCAGCGCTGCCGGAGGAGGCACTGGGATGCAGCTGCAGTGGGCGCGTTAAGGAAGACCATTCAAGTTTGCAGAGGGTTTTGAGATCCTCCTGCAAAAACCAGCACGGACACACCCTGCAGCCTTTCGTCAAAGCCCCTGAACTCCATCATCGGGGAGTCTGTGGTTTTAAAAATCTCTCTGTACTCACCAGGAGACACTCTGCCACACCGCAAGATTTCAGCTTCTCCCTCCCACCCCCCTCCCCTTTCAAAAAGTGTGACTCACCAGTTTCAAACGGTGACATTTCATTCCCAAACTATTCCGGGAGCAGCTGGCTCCATAACACATGGGGATGTGGGGAAAAAAAAGGAGGAGGGAGGAAAGAGCTAGATTGCAACGTGAAAACCACTCGTTCTCTCCCCCACACAGGTATGTTGCTCTGAAATTGCAGAACGACGTAATTTGGGACACGCTGGCAAATTCCATCGGAGGAAAACAACAAAACAAGACGATTTCAGGAGAAATATCTGCAGTGATGCAATTCCCTCTCAGCCAGGAGGGACTGGGAGAGTCGTTTGCTCTCTGGATCTAACAGATGTGAGGAAATGCACCGTCCCCACTTCTCGCCCTTCTTACGAGTCTGAACCCCGCAGTTCTGGGCTGCTGCGTCGAACGGGTTCTCTGGGATGCAAACCCAGGGTTTAATCATCAGCAACATCTTCCTAATGGTGAACAAATGCGTGTGCAGTGGGAAGATGCCAACAGGGCAACGACAAAGAAATCGCTGTCAGCTCCAGATCCCAGGAGGAGTTTTGTGTCACACCACGGTTGTGTCCCTGCTGTGGGGACGTCACTGCCACAAGCACAACACCCAGCACGTGAGGACGGGGCTGCTGCGGGCAGCGGCCTTGTGGGCTTGTCAGCACGCACACGAAATTGCTGTCGTTGGTGCGGTGCCAGAGGCAGAAGCATCATCTCTCCTGGCCTCAGACTATAAATCTGTGCATGGCTGATCAGCAGCGTAGCAGCAATCCAGCCCCATTCATTAATGTTTGTACAGTTCCACAGGGAGGGAGCTGTAAGTGATGTAACCCCGCGGCCTCTCCCACGGGAGGGTCCGGATGCAGGTTTGCAGCCTGGCATGAAGGCACAGGCACCGCAGGCTGCAGGTAGCCCTGTGGGCACTACAGGTAGCCCTGCGAGCACATGAATCACAGAATCCCAGAACGTTCGGGATTGGAAGGGCCCTCAAAAGCTCATCCAGTCCAATCCCCCTGCCGGAGCAGGAACACCCAGATGAGGTTACACAGGAAGGCGTCCAGGCGGGTTTTGAATGTCTGCAGAGAAGGAGACTCCACAACCTCTCTGGGCAGCCTGGGCCAGGGCTCTGTCACCCTCACTGAGAAGAAGTTTCTTCTCCAATTTCAGTGGAACCTCCTGTGTTCCAGTTTGTGTCCGTTACCCCTTGTCCTATCATTGTTTGTCACCGAGAAGAGCCTGGCTCCATCCTCGTGACACTCACCCTTTAAATATTTATAAACATGAATGAGGTCTCCCCTCAGTCTCCTCTTCTGCAAACTAAAGAACAAACGTGAACAAACACCCTCGCTGCAGATGAGAGCCTCAGGACAGGCTTGGCTGGTACCAGCGCAGGTTGGGCATCGTCTGTGGGTGCTGGACGGGGGCGCTGGGGGCAGGCAGCCCGATGCGCCCTGCACCCGCTGTCACGGCTGATGACAGCACGCCATCGCACGCCCCGCTGTGCCTCATGCTGGACCAGCTAATAACCGAGCCCCGTGCAAGTCTGCACAGGAAATGTTTGATTACAGTTTTCATTCATCTCCTCCGTTGCCTTTATAAAAGGGGAGGCTGTTCCTGTGGCTTCCTCTACCCAGCACGGCTCAGGACCTCGCACTGGCAGATTCGAGCCTGTTCCCGTTCATTACCTGGGGAAGCCTTACCAAAATCCGTGCTCATTCAAGGCAGAGCAGGCTGGCTCGCTGCTTGGTACTGGCATGCAGCAGCAATGACCTTGGCTAGGTAACCATCTCCTGAATACAAAGATGGATACAAATGCAGCGATTTTCTTAAAAAAATCCCAAAACACCCCAACCAATCTTCTGCTAAGGTAAGGAAAGGCAGTGGTTTGTTAAATAAATGCCTCTGTCAGAGCTGGATTTCTTTTTTTTTTTCCCCCCAGCTTCCCTAAATGCCCTTCACCAGCAGAGAGGGGGAGGGGACCCGCTCTTTGAAGCCTTTTCCTTCTGGGAATAGAAAACACGGAAAGAATTCAATTCCCTGCCACAGCCCAGCAGCACTGATACACACTTCAAAAACCAGAGCCCAAAGACAACTGGCTGGTGGGTGCTCAGACCCGCGTTACCACCAGCTTTGCCTCGCTCCATATCCAGCATCATTAAGTGTCCCCCGTAGTGTTAAAGCACAGAAAGAAAAGGGGAAGGAATGGAGACTGGGGAAGAAAAATTAGGAAATGAGGTGCCGAAAAAGCACTGCAGTTATCCGAATCTTTGATCGAAAGCACCATCTAGTGAAAAAAAGGCTCACTGCAGCTCTTGGGCAGCTGCATCAACGACAAACGGAATTTGACTTTCAACACAGGTTTGCCTACTAAAAAAAAAACCCCCAAATGTCACCATCCGCAGAGCCCGCGCTGTATCTGAGTGAACAAGAACATGTCCAAAACCTGCTGCCTCTGTGTCAATATTCCTCCAGTGCAAATGCGGTCTCCTCCTCTCATCATCTCCCACTGCAGAATCTCAGCCACCCTGAAGCCCGCAGGGAAGCAGGCACCACAGGAAGAGAGCAATTTCCATGTTATAATTTGGGAGCTAAAGAAAAGAAAAGGTAAGTGACTGGCCCAAGGTCATGGAGGAAGCCAAAGGCAGATCCGGGAATAGAGCTCAGCCACCCTGGACCCAGAGATGCCTGAACAATAGCACGGCCTCTCCCTCTGCTGTCATTTAACTCTTTCCTAACGCATCAAAAAGCAGAAGAGGGGGAAGCTATGCACTCCTCTACATCTGTGCCTGCTGCCTTACAGCTCTTGGGGCCCAGCCCTCAGCTTTTCCCTGCTTTTACCACTCTAAAACCAAGAGGGAAGGCAGCAGGGAGAGACAGGGTTGGATATCCTGAGATCAGCAAAGCTGCAGGTAGGAGATATTCCCATGCACAGGGCCTGAGCTGTCCACTCAGCAATTAAAGCAATGGAAATGGTGCCTCAGCTTTGCTGTGTCTCTGTTTCTGCGTGTGACAGAACACTGCTATCTCCCCTGGAGGTGTTCAACTCGGTTAAAATGGTTGTGGTATGGGTTTTTGAGGCTCTTCAGCTGCAGGAAGTGAGGATATTGCTCCCTCTTCCCGGCTTCTGGGTTAGCTGCAAAGATCAGGGATTTGCAGCACGATCAGAAACGCAGTCTCACTAAGTCTACACTGTTTTCATACTGAGCTTGGAAATGCTGCAGTGCAGGGTCTGGAGGAGAACAGTCATTAGAAACAGCTGGAACCAAGCCTCACAGAAACTAACCTAAAAAACCCCAACACTCTGGTGATGCCAAACCCTGTGAGTGCAGTGAACTGAACCCAGAGAGGAGCCCAGTGACCAGGCATCCAGCAAGGATACTCCAAAAGGGACACAGACAACTGCTCCACACAGAGCTGCAGGGACAAAGAATGGAAAAAACCCCAGAAACCCCTTCTTTTTCTATTTTATTTATCTATTTCCTACCATAGGTCTCTGTTTCTTCCCCTAACACCCCAGTCTGTTCTCATTCCCTCCTATAAACCCAATCTATGCAAGCAGGGAGGGGATGAAGAGCCTGCACTCCTGCATCAGAGACTGAGACATGAAAATCTTTAATCGTGCCTCAGCCCTTTGAACATTTGCATTTTCCAGCCAAAGGCACTGTGAGATTCAGAGCTTTCAGTTCAAACTGGTTCACGGATGCTTTCCCTGGGGAGTGTTTTTGTTACCCCATGGGGATCTCTGCACGGATCTTGGCTCTTAGCATAAGCAACCAAAGCTTTTCTTGAGAGAGAAGCTACATCTTCTACTCCTTGAAGAAAGGTGACAAATAAGAGCCTGGAAGAACTAAAGCACAAAATTATTGCCCTAGAGAACAGAGTTGAAAGGCTGTAGATCTGCATTCAGTGATGCTTGCAGTAAGGCAGATGCCACCAAACACAAGTGCAAACAGTTCCTTGAGTTTGGAGGCATCTTCCCCCTCAAAAAAGAGCTCCTGCACTTCAGGAGGGCAACGACAGAACAGCAGGATGTTTGTCAAGGGAGTGTAAAAATGCTAAAAGGATTCCAGCCCTCAGCAGTTCTGGTGTGAACGCAGTGGGCAAGAAAAGAGGAGACTGAGCGCTAACAAAATCAACAGGCACAGCTTTAGATTCTACCAACACTTACCAGTCAGGCCTGGATGGGCTCCAAAAGAACCCAAGTCAGTACAGGCTCCCCTCTGATGTTTCGGAGGGCAAAGGCCAGTCCATGTAAGTCACCAACTGCACCCGAGGTGTGAACCAGCAGGTTTAAATCAGCGGTGAATTTGTTGCTAATTACAGCAGGTTAACATAAGAAAACAGAATCCAAATCAAAGCCACAAAGTCAAGCCCTAGTTCTAGGAATTTCCTTATTTAATTGCAACTCTGGTCCAACCCTTTGCTACCCCACTCGCTGCTCACGCAACCACTACAGGGTGCTTGGTTTCAATCAATTTTGCCTGTCTGGAGACAGACTATTCCCTGTTAAAATAAATACAGTGGCAGATACGACCACGGGAGCTCGGACACAGCAACTGCTGTCCTGTAAGAAAGAGAATGCGTGAGGCTGCAGCTCATCCTGCCCCGATCTGGGGGTACGGGTGGTCTGAAATGGCTTTTTCCAGCTCTGCTTTTCAGAAGACTGAGCTGGGTACAGCCTCCAGCCAGGCTGCCATGACATAAATTACCTTCTCGCTTTTGTTTTGCAATTCTTTCATTTCATATTGGTCCTGAAGCCAAAAAAAAGCATTACCATCAGACCTTTCAGAATGTGATTTTTCAGGAAGATCTTAAATTCTTTTCTCCTTTTGCCTGAAATATTGATCCCTTACTAACAGCAAACTTACTGAAATGATTTCACAGCTTTAGTGTATTTGCCTTATTGGAAAAGAGCAGAACACTGTTAGCATAAAAACTTACGATAAAACTGTCTTTCAAATAGCTGACAGTAAAAGCCATCCTTTACCTCACTGCTGTTCACAGGGCAAAGACATCTGGGGTGAACTGCCTTTGTGCCTGGGCAACACTGAGGTGTTTTCTACTGCCTCTGTACCTTTGTCCATCTCCTGCTCACGCACACCATAATAAATACCTGGAAAAGCTCCCTGTACTGGGATGAATCCATGCACCCTTTCCTTCCTCAGGGCAAAAGCTCCTTACAGCACCGAGTGCATTTGGCCTTTGGGATCGCTGGGGTTTGTGCTGCAGCCTGGCAGCACTCTGTGGCCCCTTAGCAGAATTTCCTCAAGGAGGAGATGTAAAGCTGCAGAACCTGTAGCACACACAGGCCCTGCTTCATTGCAAACTGAAATGTTTCCATACCACCGCTGCAGGCTGTCAGCATCACCACAAACAGCTTGTTAAAAAAACCCCAGAAATGGGATTTCTCCTGACCATGGCTTTGAACGGGACTCTGCAGAAATGCCTTTTGCTCCTTTCACAGGAACTCGCCATCCTTTCTTCCTCACAGCCACGTACTGCCCGCCGTCTCAGTGCCAGCAGTTTCTCCATCTGGATCTTCTGCATGGAGATGTTGATGAAAACAGCATTGAAACAGTGTACTCAGCAACGTGCTCCTAAAATAACGACCACTGCAAGTGGAAAAGCTTCCAGCTCGTCAGGGATTGAACTGGTGATTACAGGAAACCCTACCCACCTCGACTGCTCAGCAGCACCCAAATCTGTTTTGAATCTCATTATAAAAATCAGCCTCAGCTGCAAGCATTTGGTGAGGCCAAGCTGCACTCCCCCCATCCCTGTCGCCCTCCCTTGCCCGAGGATAACAGCTTGGGCACCCCCTTCCCCGGGTCCCAAACGCTGGAAGAAGGCACAGGATAAGTGACACCGTTACGGGGTTGGAAGGCAGGGGCAGGCGGGGAGCGGAGGCCGCGGAGGAACCCACACCGGGAGCGCAGCTTCCCGGCCGGGCAGCACCTGCGGACGGACCGGCGGGGGCGCAGCGCCCTGCGGGAGAACTTCCG
>NW_010193005.1:0-11438 GCF_000695765.1 Mesitornis unicolor
GGGGGGCGGAATCTCAGCAGAGCCAGGGGGCCAGGGTGGGGACATGGACCTGAGCACCCCTGGGTGCTTGCCATGGACATCAGCTCACTGCTGCCCTCTGGAAATGTGAGCCCTGTGGAGCTCCGTGCCTCAGTTTCCCTTGTCCCCCTGCCCAGGGCAGGAGGAGTCTCCCTTGGTGGGGCTGGAGGGGCTCCCAGGGCCCATCCCAGGCCACTCAGGAGAGGGCTTTTCCCAGGTCTCCTCTGCAGGGCGAGTTCTGTACTGTGCCTGGGTTTTAATCAGAGGCCAGAGCTGTTTCTCTGCCTGGGCTTTGTGAGCAGGCATTTAAATTTCAAATCAGCTGCACCACAAAAGAGGCCGCCTTAATTAAAGGAATGCAGCCTGGCTACAAATTGGGGCGACAGCCCGGTCCTGGCAGCAGTGGCTCTGAATCATCTCCATTGCCTTCCCAGATGTGATCCTTGCATCCTGCAGCACCACTGCCCTAGAGGCACCTGACCCCCACCCCAAAACACCTCCTTGGGCTGAGGGCACCCCTCCAGCCATGGAAACGTGGTGGTGGTTTAAGCCCTTCTGGCTGGCTGTAGGGGTTGTGTCGGGTCCTTTTCCAGTCCTCCAGACTCATCTGCCAGCACAGGAGTGTGCCAGAAGGATGTGCAGTCTCTGTCTCACTTAAAAACAGAGTTTAAGGTCTCAGCTCTGACCCACTGGTAGTGTTGGAGCAGGAGCAAATTCTGAGCAGAAATCCCTTTTTGGGGGGCAGTCAGTCCTGGAAAGCACCTGAGGTAGGTGGATGGAGGGTGGGGGTCTGCGAGCCGTGAGCACAGCCCAGCCATGGTGGGGAGGTCACTGGGATGGGCTCAGTACCGTGGGGAAGTAACAAATGTGGATTTTCTGACTTAACCCATCTCAGAGCTTTTCTGTTTTCCTTGGCTGTGTCTTTGACCAGTTTGCTCAGCTGTGTTTGGGGAGGTCCTGTACAAACTGAGCTCCAAATTTCCACTTTTTTTTTCTTCCCATAGCATCTTTTAATTGCAGGTTTGTTGGCACTTCTGCCCTTTAATGGGGCAGGCTGTGGCTCGTGTGCCACCCAGGGGACTGGGAGACCTCTTTGGCAGAACAGGCAAAGGTGGCTCCTATGATCCCAGACCCATCCGGGGAGGTCTGGAGCTGCATGGGACCTCAGGCACCCACCAATTCAAGCAGATGTCGATTCATGCCATGGGAGTGCAGGGAGAATTTGGGGAAAAGCCTGGTTTCAATCCCCATGAATGTGATTTTTTTTTGAGGAATTGCTTTTGCTGTCAGTTGTTCTTCCATTTTCTTAGATAGCATCAGGAAAAATAATGTGTTGCAGATGATCTCAGCCAAGGGTGGGCCCTTGGTGAGGTCTGGCTGGCTGGATGTCAGCTTCTCAGTGAGGTTAAGGGTTGGCTGGTAACCTTGTGTTCACATGTCCTACAGTGACAGACAGCTGCAGCGATACGATGTTTTGTGAAGCATCCTGGTTTGGTTGCAAAGGAGAAGCCTGTGCTGAGGCTGTCCCTGCCGCATGATGCTGTTGGGATGCCCCACTCCATCCCACCGCAGGGCTGGGTGCAGGGTGCTGTGCCAGGGTGGGGGACACACCAGCACAGCACCCTCTGGCTTTGGAAGACCCAGTTTTGCATCTGTTTGGTGATGCGTGAGATGTCCCAAAGTCCCGACAGCCACCCCGGGTGTTCGGCAGCTGCTCGGCTTCCCAGGCTCCTGCTGCTTCCTAAATGAAATGTGTGCTGCCTTTTGAAAAGCACATGTGAGTGCAACGGCGGAGATAAGTAAACAGGAGAAGTTCAGGGGATTATGCACTGATTAAGCTATTACTAACGTGAAATGAGCTGCGCTGAGATGAAGCAGGAGCTTTATTTTCTGTTCCCTGGCTCTGGGCTGCCTGTCACCAGGCAGCAGATCAAGCTGGGAGCCAGGAGCTCCTGTATCCCCCAGTGCTTTCAGCCCAGCATTGGGTCAGTGCTGTGCAGACCAGTAGGAAGCAGAGAGTTAAACTGGGCTGGGAATTGAGGACCTTCCCTGCTTCCCTGCTGAGATGCAACACTTGAGACACAGCTATTGCCAGTGCTGGGACACGCACCCTGTAGCAGATTTGAGTAGAGAACAAATTCTTCTCTGCAAGAGGAAAACCTGGTGCTGCTGGGTGGGTATGTGGGGAGAGGACCACACATTTGCTTCATTTCCTGTGCTTTTCCTTAGGCTGCAGTCAAAGGCAGAATGCTGGGCTAGGTGGGTCTTGGAGAGTGAAAAACAGAAGTGCAAAATGAAAGGCTGTTTGGTTAGAGTTTGAGAAGAAAGTTGGTTTCACCTAAACACTCGAGGCAGGCTTGATCAGGTGGATGAGCCAGAAGTTCATGCCCAGGGAGTCTGGATACAGGACTGGCATAACTGCAGGCTGCAGGAACTGCGACATCCCAGCAGGGTTTGGATGCTGTCAGGGATTAACCCATGCTCAGGCAGGACAATGGAGCTGTGGGGCTGGTGGCAGAGCCAGGGATGGGATGTGAGGGACAGCAGGGCACCGAGATGGTCCATAAACCACTGAGCTGAAGCCACAGGGAGGGAGATTTTCTTGGTCTGACGCGACAGCGCCCAGCCCCTGACCGTGTCTCGCTTTGTGTGCCTGCAGTGATGGGCGCGCTGGAGTCCCGAGGGGTGCTGCGGCGGATGAGCGACATGCTGGAGATGGTGATGAAGAGGATGGACATCCTGGCCAGGCTGGAGAATAGCACTGACTTCCACAAAGGGGATGAAGCGCGATTCCCTCTGGACAGGTCAGTCGGCCGTGCCGATGCCCCGTGCAGACCCCGTGGAGTGGTGCTGGGTTTGGGGGGTTTGCAGGAGCAAGAAAAAACCTCATGTGCTCTGCAGTGTCAGGCTGAGCCACTGCCTGGGGGTGGTGGAGATAATGGGGCTTGGGCAGATCTCTTGCAGTCTTCTTGTTTGCCATTTCTGGAACCCTTTTCTTTTAGGATTTCTGAAATTACTGATTTGGAGGATTATCTGTAGCACCTGTCCCAGCTGCTAGTGAAGTGGCATGGGAGGGTATCTCTTCACTGCCGTGCTGTGGTGGAGCTGGAGCAGTGCCTGATACATGGGCTGTGCTCCCTTTGCCATTAAATCCCGGAGCGAGCTCAGGATGGTTTCTTTATGCCCATATTCCTCAGGTGGCTGTCAAAATGGTTGTTATTTGAAATCCAATGCTGATACATCTGGCCCTGGACTTGAGCAAGGCTTAAAATGGAATAGGAGGAGCTGGCCCAAAAATGTTGGCCGTGCAGAGCTGGTGTCCTGGCTCTCTCGTGTCCGTCCCAGCCAGCAGCTCGATAGATGCTGTCAGACCTTCCCGTCATGGCACACTGATTTGTTACAAAGACGTTTCTCGTTGCTTTGAGAGCCTTTAAACATTTATTAATGCTAATTTGGCTGTCACACCAAGGCCTGCAAAAATGATAACTACAGAGACTTGAATGTGGAGGGGCAGAGAGGGAAGAATTGAGGGGCAACACTTGGGACACAGGAGCTGCGGTGCATCCCGATGGTCCTGCCTGGTGTTCCCACTCCTGCCTGACAGCCAGTGGGGGTTCCTGTGCCTCCCTGTTTCCATCATAATTTCTATTTCTCTCCCTCACTTTCCTTACGAGTCTCTTTTGTGCCTATAATGGAAAATAGAGTAAGTGAGCCTGTAATTAAAGGCTGTGCTGTACCATACTGCATGCACACATGAATTAAAGCTGCACAGGCAGCCTTAGAGTGCATGGTCTTGCCTTTTAAGTAATGTAATTTCAACCACTGAAAAATGTAATTTACCTCAGTAATGGCAGGTGCTGGGAATTTTTTCTGGTACCCAAGTGTACAAGGAGGACAACAGTAATCCCAGAGAGGAATGGACAGGACAATTACAGCCAGCAACTGGAAGGTGCTCATTCACATTTGATTATTTTCTTGGCTGATCTCATGTTAAAAGAAGTGATAATTTCAGGTGATGGTAATTTCTGTACACCAGCAGCCAAGAGAGAAACTTAAAAGCATTTATGTGAACTGGCAGCACTCGCTGTAGATGAGGATCTTGTGTTTCAGAGCTGCTGTGTGGCTGCTGGCTCTGGGACCATCACTTGGAGAGACCAGAGGGAATGGGGGCTCATGGACCCAGCACATCAAAACAGCCTTGGGTTTGTGTATGTGCTGAGATGGACTTCAGTGGCTGAGATAACAGATATCTTAATTTTCAGGAATAGAAAGAAAATCAGGGAAAACTAGTTCATCACCTTTTGCTCCTTCTAAATGACCCCTTAAGTGCATTCACTTGATCCTGCATCAAAAACTATCTGTTCTCTCCTTATTCCCACCAAGCCTCGGAAGATCAGGTTTTGGTCCTGGGGCAGAGCATCTCCAGATAAAGCAACCATCATGGAGGGTTTACTTGCAGATAAATTTTTGCTGTGGTGGTCTGTAACGAAGCACTGTCAGTGTTTGCAAACCCTTGTGAAGCGTTTCCCGAGTGCTCCCCTCCTTCCCTGCAGCCCTTGGGTTTGGCTAAGGTCTGTGGTCAGAGGAGGTGTGTTGGAAGTGTCACAGCTGTGCTGGGTCTCAGTGGCTTTCAGCAGCTCCATCTCTGCTTCCAGGTGTGCTCCCTCATCCATAGTGACCTTTCTTGGCTTGTCTGCCACCCTGCTCCGACCAGAGCCTAGCATCACCAACTGCACTGGTTCCAAGCAGTGTCTCCTGAACCCAGATCAGCCCCATGGCTGTGGAGATGCCCTGGTGCTGTTCGTTATTAGGACTCCACCAAAGGCTTGTTTCTGCCTTCCCTCCCTGTCTCTTTGATCACCAGTGACCGACTTGGAGCTGTCAGCGAGAGATAATACAATTAAAGGGTGCTAATTTCAAAGGGATTTTATTCTTTAAAGCGTCTCTGGTTAGCACGGCAGCTGCCTTCATCACCTTCCCTGCTTAGCAAAGCTGCAAGCGTGGGCTTTGCAATTCCACCTTCGCAAAAGTGGATTAATTCTTGTTTTTTACGTAGTGCTTTCCTGCTTGACGCTGGATCTCTGATGAAATCAGGAGGGTTTGGATTTGCAGAGCGCTGGTTGTCGTGGTTTAGGCCCAGTGCATAACTGAGCACCACGATGCCCCAAAAAAGGGCTAGTCAAATTAAGGACTGGGAGGGCTTCTCACCACTTAAAAAAGTCACAGGCAAAAGACAGACTCATCATAAGGAATAAAAACAAGACAATTTTAATTTGTTACCAACATCAGAGTAGAACAATGGGAGATACAACCAGGTCTTAAAAATCAAAACACCTTCCTCCCATCCCTCCCTTCTTCCCAGGCTCAGCTTTTGTTCCTGGTTTCTTCACCTTCCCCCTCCCCCTTTGCCTTGAAGCGCAGGGGGATGGGAGTGGGGGTTGCAGTCAGTTTTCATGCCATGTGCCCCTCAGGAGTAATAAAAAACTCAGCCCAATGTCTCTCTCTGCTTCCACGTGGCCCCTCCCTTTCCATAGGGGAAAAAGTCCTCAAAAGTCCAATCTGGGTCTGCCCACGGTCACAGTTCCCTCACACACGAACTGCTCCCCGGCCCACCCGGCCGGGAGTCCCGCCTTCTTCAGGGGCAGCCACTGCTCATGTGGCCCTGCCCCACCGGTGAACTCTATGGGCTGCAGGCAGTTGACCCGACTCTCACCATGGGTTGCAAAGGGGTGACCTGAATTCTGCGTCCTTCTTCTTCTCCCTCTCCTTTCTTTCCTTCAGCCGACCTTGGTGTTCTTCTAAGTTGTTCTCCTCAGGCCCCACTCCTTTCTCCACTGCAGGTCTCTTCTGATGGTTCTGGAGGTCCCGGCTCTCTCTCTCTTTTTTTCGGGATAGAGCTGCAGTGGGGCTTAAGCTTAAGTTGTGGTTGTGGCTGGGGGGGGGCCGCCCCGCGCGGCCAAGCCCAGCCAGGCAGGGCCAGGGCTGCGGTGTTCAGGGCTGGTGCCAGAGAGCAAGGCATGCCCTGCATGCCCCTTAAATACATGAATTCACAGGGGTGCTGATTGGCTTGGCTGATAAAGGAAAAGGGGGAGCTTTTCAGGTAGCTTCTTAAAGGGCCATCTCCATAGCCCTTCCCCCGTTACCAAAGACACAACCAAAAACCCCTCACAGAAAACCCAGTACACTGATGAAGAGGAAAGAGGCGAAGGCTTCGCTGGACTTTATCGGTTCGCTATCTCCTTCCAGCACTGCTCCACCGGAGGACAGGGGTGGCTTTTCCCCTTGAAAAGTGCAAGGAGGAATTTAAATATATGGGATGTAATTAATGGCCTGCCTTGGAAAGCCTCCCAGCTGCCAGAGCAGGCAGCTTTATGTGGCCAAAAGTTGCTCCAAGGTCTTTCTTGCTCTGTAGGTGGTGCCTGATTGAATACTCTGTATAGGTGCCTCTATATGTAGCCTGCCAGCCTTTTGCAATAGATAACAGATGTTATCTAAGAGTTTAGATAAAACTCTTGGGAAACCCAAATGTTGAACATCCTCCTTAGAAAAGGTGCCCAGGGGGTTCGTGAGATGTCACAGGGACACAGGCAGCACCCATGGCAATGCTGGGTCCCTTCTCCAGCCCTCCCTGAGCTCCCCCCTGCCCGCACCCTGCCCACACCGGGAAGGTAAGTGATGAGTTCCCTAACTAGGGCGAGCAGCCTGCCAGTCAGCTGCAGAAAAATCAATACTGCTGTTAATTGAATGCAACCCTTGTAAATCATCAGAGGGGGAAGGAAATTAGAAGTGCTTATGGAAGTCTCCCGGCAAGCTGTTTACTGGGCAAGGGAAATATTAGTTTGTAGTAGAAATGTTGGTTCTTCACTAGAAGGCGCTTGGGAGGGAGTGTGAAGTTGTGGACCCAAGACAGCCAGGGCTCGGAGAAGCCCTTTTCCAGGGGCCAGGCTGTCCCCAGCCTGCCCAGTGCCCACAGTAGGGAAGACTGGGGTGTGCAGCACTGCCATCCTGCTCGTCCCTCTCCCCTACGTAGTGGTTAGACTGCGAAGGGTGTTATTTGCTAACGACTGATTAATCTTCAAGCTTAATTACTGCCAAGGCTCAGTTAATTTCCACACACTTTAAGTATTTGTTCTTGTAATCATTACATGGCTCCATATTCTCCCAGTAATTAAAAGTCTCACAATATGACACTAAACGGGTGATGTTCCTGCATCCTGCCAGCCTGGCTCTATTAATTCCTGAATTGTTGCCGCTGATACGATAGCTTTAGAGAAATCGCTGCCAGATGCTGTGGTCCTTGCTATCCAGGTGAGCCTGGAGTGGTCTTGGACCCCTCTGTGCTTTGTTTCCCCATCTCCCTGGTGTGCCGTGGGACATCTGCAAGGTGATGGTGGTGCTGCGCAGCATGAAAGCTGTCCAGAGCGGGCAGAGCCCTGAAGCAGCCATGGGGAAGGTAAGACCCATCCTGCAATCCAGCCTGGCTCTGTTTTGCCAAGCAGGATCAATCCGTGTGCCCCCACCTTATCTGGGGGGCTCTGGGCTCACTGGAAGTGACCCGCAGCCAGAGGGTCACCACAGTTTAGGGGTAGGTGCCTGTGTGTGCCCAAGTCACCCACACCTTCCCCTCCTCCTCCCCGGCTTGCACCTCCCCCAGCACCTCCAGCTCAATTTGCTGACCCTAATTCTGCCATAGGCTTTGCTTTCTGTTTATTTTGTGCTTTTCCAACCCAAAGCGTTAATACGCCGGGGGCTTCTTTATCTCTGGGCTTTGCAAATGAGGCTTCTTGATGCATTAACATGGGAAGGCAAAGTGCTGTTGCTGTCGTTTCTATTGGTTTTGTTGTCTCGGATGGCTTGCACAGGGAAAGCTCTCAGCACCCTGTCACCCGGGGTGAGCAGAGCCCAGGATTTTGGGGGGCTGGTGATGGTGCTATAGGGTGGGGAGGAGCTCTGTGTCTGATTTATGCGATGAGAAAAATCAGATCCCATTCCCCCTCCATTGGTTGTCTCTGATTTTGGAGTAGCTGGGAGCAAGCAGCCCCATCTGGAGGGTTGGGCTGGGGGATCTTCACAGCTGGGGGGCATGAGCATGATGGAGGGAGGTGTCTGGGGAGGCTGTTGTGCTGATGGTGGAAACACAGGCTGCCAAAATAGCTCTTCCAAAATAAAGTGGAGTGTGCCCACCAACATGCAGCTGGCAAAACAAATGCAAGGCTGAGGGCATCTCACCCAGGTGATCCCTACCCCAGGGTTTGTGGTCAGAATTTGGTGGGTTTAGTCTAAGTTTTGGGCAGGTCCATTCTAGTGAAGGCTGTTGAGGCTGGCGATGTCTTTGGAGCTCACCAAAGGTGGGTCCTCCTAGCCCACGTCAGGCTACTCAAGCGTGCAGGCAAATATATCTGATTTATGCCCTAATCCAGTGAAGATTTACAAACATTAAAGTGACTGATGCCATAACCCTCCTGTCCGTGACCCCTTGTGCTCACATAAATAAACCCCACTGCTGTCTGGGTGTGTGGCTCGGCTCTGTACTGCTCTGGGAGCCAGGAGGAAAGGGAGGGTGTGGGCCTGTGGCATCGGCTTCTGCTTGGGAAGGAGCTCTGAGCACTTTATACCATTCATAAAATATTTTCATTAATGATCTCAGTTATACTTTGCTGGCAGGTTGTCCCTGTGTTGGCAAGATACTGGTTTTGATTGGAAAGTTGATTTTTGTAATTTTTTTCCATTAAATTTATTGCCAGCTTGTTAAAATGGCAAGGTCCTCCCCTGGGGTGTGCAGGCATGGGGTTTGGGTTAGCTCAGGGTCTGGTCCTCTGAATGCATTTGTATGAGAAACTTCATGCACAGAAAACTGAAATTGAAATAAATAGAAGTACTTTAGTGAGTAAATGCTCCGGTATTTATTATGTGATTTATTATGTAACTTGGAGGAGTTCAGGCAGAGCCAGTCAACTGAATAAAAATTTAAAAATAAATAAAAATACTTTAAAAAAAAATCAGAGAATAGTGTATGCTTCCAATGTAATTTTTGGTTTCTCTGTATCCTGCAGTCTTTTCCATTATGTCTCAGGGCTGAGACAAACAGCTCGGTCTCCCCTCCACGAACACCTGAGTTTGCTCTGGCTATGTTTGCGCTTGTTGGGAGTTCACCCTGGCCAAATATCCAACCGAATGCATTTCGGCATGGGAAGGTGCCTTGGAAACTCAATGGAAGCTGTGGTGGGGCTGGAGGTTGCGGTGATTTGTGTCCCTGGAGCAGGGGAGCAGTGAGAGCTGAGCACCAACCCCAGCTCATGGGCACCCTCCCCAGCTGCTTTCTGCTCTGGCTTGGATCTTTGGGCAAAAAAATACGTCTTTAAAGATGTAAACGACAGTGCAGACATCGTAACGAGCAAGTTGGGATCCTTTGGTGAACTGCTGTGTGCGGATTTTGTGTTTGTTGCTGTGTTATCTTCAAAACATCTGCTTTTCTCTGTCTATATTGGTCTTCCCAAAGTCGCTGCGATCGCCAGTTAATAGCAAGAAATATCGGATGAGCAAGCAAATATGTTTAGGGCTTGTATTATGAAGACAACACACAAATAGAAAGAGATTCATCTTTTTATAATGCCACTTTTGTAAAGGGCAATAAAAATACATGCCTTGTAAAGGGATAAACAGGCTGAATCTGAGCTGCTGCTACAGGGTTGGGGACAAGAGACAAAGTGAAGGGAACCAAATTAATGCATAAAAAAGTAAAGGAAAACTCAACCTCTGGCTATATTATATGGCAAATGATCTGCCAGTGGGGAAAGATACATCTTAATAGCAGCTTTTGAAATGAGATGAATACTGTATACAGTGCATTATAAGGCGCAGTGTGATCTGAATCTTAATCAACATGGGGAAATATAAATCTGAAAATAATACAGACGAAATCAATATTGATGGTTAGAAGTAAAAGTACTGTATTTGCTGTAGTAAACGGTTTTAAGGTCTCAGGGAAAAATTTGCTCTAGAAAACCCATAGTAATTTACTATAGTTTCAATAGTTGGCATGGCCCCAGCACATTTTGGTGGCATTTATATTGTCGCTATAGAAAAATTTAAAAAGCAGTGAGGAAAAAAAAATAAAAAAGCCCGTGGCTGTTTCCTGTGCACTGGTAGTGCTGGGAGTGAGATGCCGGGCTGGCAGAGGCTGTGTGGCCATCCCAGCTCAGATTGAGACATGGTGGGATGTTCCCCTGCTGCTTCACTGTCACTCACCTTGTCCTTCCCCGTCTCTCCACTTCCTAAGAATAAGGCATCAAATTCTGACGAGCTACGGAAAACGTTTTTGAGTTTAAGGTTTTCCTTTAAATGTCTTATTTTCTTGTCCTCTGCCCAGGTGACAAATCACTATAATGGTAGGTGGTGTAACTTTTGCTTAACCTTCTTGTCATCTCTTCACTGCGTTAAATTAAATTTGCTGCTCAAGTATCAAGCCCTGTATCCCTGCAGATGAAAACACCGAGGCGGCTGGATGGGTGCTGCCTGCATTAGTGCCATCACTGAGGCCCATCGGTGCTCCTGACATGGGAGCATGGCTCTGCACCCCGAGCATCAAATCTCTTGCTCAAAATCACGGGGATTTGGGCAAAACCAGTTTGATGAGTAAGGGTGATGAGCACGCAAGCTGTGGGAGGTTTGAGCCTGGTTGCTTGTTTTGGAGGGATGCTTTCTACGATTTTTCCATCATCTTGATGTATAACAAGAAACGTGGTGGACATCTTTTGTGTCACCCTCTGTGTTTCAGGAAAAGCCTCACAGAGCCCACATGATGTGGCTGTCTTGTTTCGCAGAGATGGAAGTGCTGTATATGATGATCAAACATGTTTCACATCAAAGGGCCCCGAGTTGGGAGACTGAGCCTGGAAGAAAGCCATTTCTTTAGGATAACAATACTGATTTTTGTTTGAACATGTCTGTGGGTGCCCAGTGCTCAGCCCTAGCTGAGCTGATGTCTGGAGGTCATCAAAGAGGAGATGAGGACCCAGATTGTCGTTGACTTTTGGGATTCACCTCATTACTTGGGTGTTTGGGAGTGGGTCTGGACCAATTGGGATAGCTTCTGGGATGAGGCACAGGTTGGATTGTGGGCTGATTTGATGCTCTAAACCATGGGAGCAGGGCTGCTGTGGCTGTGCGTTCCTTTCCATTAGCAGTGGAGCATCTCCATCAAGCTGATGTCCCTCTTCTCGTGTTAGAGCAGAGGATTGGGCACACTGGCTCTAAATTCACTGCATCCTTGGGACATTTGGACCTAAACTGCCCATTTACCTGTTTATTGAGCGCCTGTGCATCACCTGCATGGTCTGACAGCTGCTTGCTGGTGGAAAAATGGTTGCAGAAGTGGAGGTTGAGGGCTTTCAGGGCTGGCTGAGCTGTTCAGCCCTTAG
>NW_010193005.1:11459-34829 GCF_000695765.1 Mesitornis unicolor
CCACGCTCACAAGCAGAGCTCATTGCTGGTCAATTCTGTGCCCATATTTTACCGGAGCCTCACGAGCAGCTGGCAGGAGACCTGGGGTTTATCTCTGCAAAAGGCTGAAAGTTACTTGAGGGCAATGGTGTCCTCTGCATTTAATTATTATTTCTTAAAAGCCGAAGATATGTGGGTCCCCGTGGAGGTATGCAGGTTGAGTATTGATGGTCATAAACCATGCCAGAAGGAGAAATGTGGGCTGCTCACTGCTAGCGAATGGACTTTAAATCAACAACCGAAGCAGTATCAGTTCATAAAACCAGGATTTTTTTAGCCTTGAGGACAGAGGTACTTTAAATCCCAGCCTTCGGGTTCGCTGATCTGCTGGAGAACAAACATAAAACTTCACCGAGAAGGACCTGACATCAGCACATATTTTTTGTGCCAAGAGTATTCAAGGTAGCCCTTTTGGTTTTGCTCACTGCTCATGACATTTCCTTCTATTATAATGATGTTGGTAGCAGCAGGAGGAAAAACTTATGACCCAGATACTGCAGAAGGGGAAATTATTTACTGTGATAACTGCGCTCATCGAGACGTGGTGGTTGTTTGTGGTGGAAATGGCAGGTGAGGCGTTGGAGGTGGAGAGCTTGCTCCTTGTCAAGCCTGGCAGGGCACTGCTGCTGATGGATGGCATTCGCTTGCCCTTTTATATCTTTCACCAAGTTTTAATTGACACCTGGCCTCTTTACAGCGCCCTGTCACTCCGTCTACACAATGTGTTATGTAGATGAGTTTAATGGCACTGTTTACCCAGGATGGTATCGATTGCAAGGTTTAATTCGTTTGATGGCATCTGCAGCTATTCAAACCAGAGGACTCTGACCTCAAGGCTTGATGGAAAGGTGGAAATATGCCCGTGGCCTCTGCTGGGGCTGTGATACACAGCTTAACCCTGGCTCATGAAGAGCTGCAGACACTTGCCCTGGCACCCTGTCCCCACACAGCCCTCGCCGCAGCTCCCCGCTCACCTGAATCTTTGGTGGATAGGCTGGCTTGGGCCATCCACGTGTCCTGTGTGTTTTGTATCTGTCTGTGGTCTGCTCCAGGCCCACAGGCTTCCTCAGCCCTTCTCCGGTTCTGCCTTCCTTTCTTTGTATATTTGGAGTTTTTTCTCCCTTCTTTTCCCCAGCACAGCTTCCTACATGCACTGCAAGGCCAGTAATCACAGCAGAGGATTTTCAAACGTATCCAAAATAAGAAAAACCATTTTTTTCCAGCCTATTTAATATTTCCTCACTTCAAATGCAGAGATGTAGCCGTGTTTATGAGTTCACTGTGAAAAAAGGCAAAATACTGATTTACATAGGTTTTAGTCAAACCTCCTTGACCTGCTGTCAGCTTCCAAGGACGGCAGCTTTGCTATAAGCACCCCTGGGTGTCACCAGTGAGAGACATCATTTTTTCAGGGTCTATTTGGTTTGTTGTTTTTTTTTTCCCCAGGTTCCAGCCGGCAGCTGGGTTGATGGAGAGGATCCAAGCTATAGCTCAGAATGTCTCGGACATCGCAATAAAAGTAGATCAGATTCTCCGGAACAGCCTCCTGAACGGGAAGGGTGAGTGTACCCCCATGCTCCAGACCTCCTACGTGTTCATGCAGTAGCAATAGGGAGATCCAGCCAAGCCTACCATGAAAAATTTGTCATGTTCAAGTAGGAGATGCTTCCATTGCCTCTTCTACCTCACACCTTTTCAGTTATAGGCAAAGGAGGGCTTATAGGATGCTATTGTCTTTTATTAATCCAACCACAGAAGAAGAAAAGATCCTATTGCCATTTTTAGCCACTTTTATGCCTTATTCCAGGGCTGACCGTGTGTGCTGAGTCTCCTCTTGGCAGCTCGGCAGGACAAATTTTATTGTGAGATTACGGCATAAAGGCTGTCCAGTGCATCCTTAGATATTGCAGCCCGTTTCTGGATGATTAACAGGATTAACACTTCTAGCTGCTCCGCGAGCATGTCCCAGCTCGTCCCCATGCCCAAATTGTCTTTCTGCAGTGGCAGAAGGCAGGAGGGACCAGTGCGAAGTGCCCAGGGACCCCAAGTACCCTGACTGTGCTGGCAAAGTGGAGGTGAGTGGGGTTCCCTGTCTGGGAGAGGGTCTCAACCTGGGGTGGGAGCTGCTGGGAAGGACATAATGCAACAACCCTGAGGGGAGAGGAGTGGGGAGGGAGATGCTTTGCAGAATGAACCTGTTTGCTTTCAAATCGGAAATGTGCAGAAGGAGAAGCAGAGGCCAAAGAAAGCCCAGCACGGCTGGGAGGTGTCTGGCCTCCTCTGGGAGTCTTTGCTATATGAATTTAACTGTTTTCCTCCAATAATAAGGCCTTCAGTTTTAGTCATGTGAAACACTGATGCCACGGTAGGCTGACATTTCTGTGTTTAGTGACAGAAGCATGGGGAGGAGAAAGCTCTGTCACATCGTCTTTAAATATCTGGAGCGTTAGCTGGTGTCTGGGGAATAATCCCAGCATTGCACAGACAAGCGTCTTGTTAAGGTGGCCAGGATCTCCATTGCGGATAGGATGTCCTGCCTGACCCAGCCTGCTCTTTACACCTGGATGCAGCCTGGCATTTGGCCCAGAGCATGATTGCTTTGACAGAGAGCGTATTTACATGAACTAATTAAAAACATCTCCATCGTCCCTCTCCTTCACAGCCTCCTGCTTCAAGCTCGGGCTTCTGCAGGGCTGAGAAGATGCTGAAGGGTATATTAAAATGATACCGGCATGGGGCTGTATTTCCCTCTTTCTCTAGCACTACGCATCCTTTCCTTCCTCAATTTGAGTAAATTCAGGATGTAATTTAATTGTGGAAGGCTGTAATTCGATCTCCTGTCCGGGTGATTGCTGCATTTTACATATTGGGTGCAGCGACCTGTCTCCTGAGTAGATTTGTTTTTGTAGTTGAATTAGGAAGAGGCTGGCGAGAGCCCTTGCAGGGGATGATAAATGGGTGCTGCGGTCGCTAATTATTCTCCTTCTTGTGAAATCATCCCCGGGGACCACTGGTGGATCTGTCTCCTTGTCCCACTGTACTTGGGGCCATGAGATCAGCAGCTGGGCTTACTCCCTGGCAAAGCTAATGAGAAGTAAATCCCGTAGGGTGTCATTTCCCAGGGATTAATGAGACCTGCAGGGCTGCTACGTCCCATCCTGGCCAGAGGATGAGCCCCATGTGTTTCTTTGCCCCCTTGCAGTGGATGAGGGCCAGGTGGACCTCCGACCCCTGTTATGCGTTTTTCGGCGTGGATGGCACCGAGTGCTCGTTCCTCATCTACCTCAGCGAAGTCGAGTGGTTCTGCCCTCCCCTGCCGTGGCGAAACCGGACGGTGGCTTTGCCTTCCCCCCCGCCGCTGCCTCGGGTGCAGGTAAAGTGGGGGCAGCCTGTGTCTGCTGATCCTGGGGAGCTTGGGAGGAGACCATGACTTCAATACTCTTGGAAATAAATGTTCCCAGAGCTGGCAGGGACATGATGCCTCACGTGGGTTTTCATAGAAGCATGAAAGGGTTTGGGTTGGAAGGGACATTTAAAGGTCATCTACTCCAGCTCCCCTGCAGTGAGCAGGGACATGAACTAGATCAGGTTGCTCAGAGCCCCTCCAACCTGACTTTGAATATTTCCAGATATGGGGGGCATCTATCCTCCTCTCTGGGCAACCTGTGCTATCATCTCACCACCCTATTGTAAAAAATGTGTGCCTTATATCTAGTCTTGTCCTGTCATAGCAGGCCCTCTTAAAAAGTAATTTTTGGTTGGAAAAGACCTTTAAGATCATCGAGTCCGAACATCGATCCAGAAAGTCTATCCCCATCTTCTAGGCCTCCTTTAAGTACTGGAAGTCTGCTATAAGGTCTCCTTAGAGCCTTCTCTTCTCCAGGCTGAGCAAATCCAACTCAGTCTTTCCTCGCAGGAGAGGTACTCCAACCTTCTGATCTTTTTTGTGTCCTTCTCTGGACCCACTCCAATAGGTTCATGTCTTTCCTGTTTGGGATATCACAAGATGCTCTGGGTGCAACAGGCCCCCTGGAATTTGGTCCATTAAGTGGAGGGGTTCTGGTGGCGCCAGGGAAAGCTGTCCACCGAGGAAGGACCCATGGCACTTCAGCTGTGATGGGCAAACCTCTGCCAGCCCCCATGGCAACTCAGGGACTCCTCTCGCGGCTGCTTTCCCTACGCTCGAAATGCAGAGTGTGCTCCTTTCCTAGGCAGCTTTCCAGAGTGACCTGGCTCATCTCCTGGACCTGATTGGCACAGGCAAGGAGTCCCTCAGCTTCATGAAGAAGAGGATCCGGCACTTGGCCCAGCAGTGGCTGCAGGCAGCTCGGCGGCTCGAGCAGAAGCTGAAGGGTCGGCAAAGGGACCAGAAACACGTAAGGGCAAATCACAAGGAGGAGGTTGTGGTGGGGAGATGGAAAAGCTGAGCCCTTGGGGACAGTGGGAGCGGAGACAGCTGGGATGTGAGTTGATTGGGAGAAAAAGTCGTTTATGGAAGCACATGGCTCTGCAGGGTTGGGTCTGTGGACTGTGGGCATGGCTCTGCATGCATTTAGTACATTGCAGGACCAGTGTTGCTGAATGATGGGATGAGTTTTGGAGACATGTCCTGGTGGGTGGGAGAAGAACTCCAGCCAGCAGACAGGGCAGGGAGGTTGGCACATCTCCTCCATGGAAGTATCAAGGTTGTTGGCTCTCCCCTTCACATTTTTGTGATGCCCTGCCCTTCATTCCCTGTGTGCTGAGAGATCCGGCTCTGGTCCATGGGATGGACCATGATGTATATTGGGAACGTGAACCTGGTCCCAAGACACAAAGTGCCTATTGATGGGAGCTGGTAAACTGTTGGCTCTTTGCTAATTGGACATAGATCACTTGTAATCTACTAATTAGAGTGTGCAAAAGGAGCTGGAGGGAATCAAGGCCCATAAGTAATTTTGGGCTAGAAAACCCAGATTGTCCCTTTCCCCCAGAGCCACCCATCCTAGCACTGACCCCTTTCCTTGTCTCTCCAGATCCTGATCCACATCGGCTTCCTGACGGAGGAGTCAGGGGATGTTTTCAGCCCGCGGGTGCTGAAGGGGGGCCCGCTGGGTGAGATGGTGCAGTGGGCTGACATCCTGGCTGCCCTCTTCCTCCTGGGACACAGCCTGCAGATCACAGTCTCCCTGAAGGAGCTGCAGAGGTGGGTGCTGTGGATGCATGGTGCTCCAAAAGAGGGTCTGCTCCCTGCATGTGTGTGTGTTGCATCAAGGTCCTGTATGAAAGCACGAGGTCTGCAAAGGCTCAGGGGTGGCTTTACCCCCACCTGTGTCTCAGGCAGTGCTGGTGCAAGCATTGGGTGGGTGCAGACCATGAGCGTCACGGCTGGGATCAATCCCATCCCTTCTGCATCCTGGGAAATTGGGAAGGACTGGTGCAAAGTGAGGCTTTGCATGGGGCTGGTGTGATGTTTGGGGCAGCGCCCTGCCCTTTGGTCCTGGTGCTGGATCTGAGCAGCATTAGTCCCCTGCTGTCAGCACACAACATCACCTGTGTCCACTGACACCTGCCTGGGGCTGGGTATAGGAAAGGCTTCCTTTCACCTCCCTGTTCCCCAGGGATGCTGTCTGCAGGGCTGGTGGCCATGTGGCTGCAGGATGCAGGTGTCCCGTGGATCACTGGCTCTTCTGAGCCCCTGTGGCTTCACCAGTGTTGTTTGAGCAGTGACTGCGCTCTCTTCCTTCCTTCCTTCTCTCCCTCCCTTCCTTCCTGCTCAGCTGGGGCAACTGCCAGAAATACCCTGCGTCCCTTGCAGGGGATAGCAGCCCCCGAGGAGCCCCTCCTCAGGAGATGCTGGAGGTGGCTTGGGAACCTGTGTGGGAATTTGCTGCTGCTGGGGCAATCCCCAGAGAGGGATGGGCTTTTTCTGCCATGGGGTATGGGGCAATACAGGGTGAGGGTGTGCAAACAGCTACGCTAGGCCACCCTACAATTGTCTCTGGGCAACATCTGTCTCCATGAAGGACCAATTTTAGATGGAAAAAGTAAGAGGGAGAAGATAACCATGTGCTGTGATCCTCAGTTCTGTTATTACTGGGCTGATGCTGCTGCCGCCTGTGGCTTCACAAGGTTTCCTCACCTTCTACGAGACACCTTGAGTTGGAGGGCAAGTGTCAAGGCAAATGCAAATCAGGAAAGGTTATAAATTGAGAAAAGCCTGAAGCTGCCTCAGGGACTGGGCAGATCTTGGGTGATACTAAGCTAGCATCGGCTGTGTAATGAGCCATGCTGAAAAGGGAGTCAAAAAACCAACAATCCTGGAAAAAAAACACAACAAAAACCAACAAAAACCCCAGCCCAGCCCCTGCGGCATTTGGAATTAATGAATGGAATTAGCTCCCGAGTAATTAACTCAAAAAACAATCCTGGTCCTAATGCAAAAGGCAGCAGCTTCTCAAAGAGGTGGGCATGCATCACGGCGATCTCCGTGTGGCGTGCTGAGCTAAATTGATGTGCTAAATAATACCCATGTACTCAAGGATGAAAGGAGTTAATGGCTGGGAGGGTTGTGTTGTTGTTGTGTGGTTCTTGTTTGTGTTTTTTAATGAAGAGCCTCACGGTAGTCATTTAATGAGGGGAAGGAGCTGCCTGAGTCTTACTGGACTTGCTGGGGGCTAAGGCTGCGCTTGCATTTGCACTTCTGTCTCAGCAGTAGAAACTGTCCCCACCTCCCCAAGTGCGTGTCCTGTGCCTGGCTTTGGTGACATTTTAATGCTGGACATCCACGTTGTGGGTCCACCTCCACAGTGATGGGGCTGGGGTGAGCAGGGGCAGGACCTGTGGCTGTACCTGGGTCCCCTCTGTCCCTTGGGAGGCTGAGGCCAGTGTTCACTGGGACCCTCCTGCAGCCCATCAAGAGATGGGTTAAACTCATGGGTGTCAGAGGGGGAGCAGAGGTCCCCTCTGAGGAAAGGACCAAGCGGTGCCAGCAAATCCTGCTCCGTGCTTGCAGACCTCTCAGCAATGTCCCTGCTGTTGAGCTGGTCTGGCATTAGCGGTGGCTCTGAGGAGCGCTGTGATAAGTCTTCACCTGACCATGAGTGAGCAAGAGGCTTAGCAGAACATGTGTAATTAATCCTGAGCTGTGCTAATAGTTAATCTTGAGTACTTCGTTAAGGCCAGGAGAGGACTTTTCCTGTAGCAGTGGCTTTGGGCAGGAGAGAGCTGGGGGATGCGCAGGAGGCTGGAGTACGGGGATGAAGCAAAGCTAAAGCTGTGATGGCCTGGAAGGATCAGCCCAAATTCTCCAGTTTCTCATCCTTCCTGCCCTGTGCAACCTCCTGAAGCAGCAAAGTTTTGCTCCGCTGAAGATTGAGGCTAAATTTGTCCTCTCCCATCTCGGGTGTCTCTTGCAGCAGGGCAGGCACCAGCATTGAGGTGGATTTGGGGATATTTTGCTCCAGAAATGTGAAACGTTGAGTCCACTTCTTGTTTATTTTTCTTTGACACCCCCTGCTCCTTTCACAGCTGTAGCTGCTCCCTTCCAGCACAGCCTTCACGGAGTAAAGGCTAGTGCCTGTAAATTATTCAGCATGGAATAACCTCTCTCCTGGTTTGTTTTTTTGTCTCCTCAAATTTCTGAGCTGATTTTTCTCTGTGTATTGATCATTGGCAAGGGATCACTGGAAAGTTTGCCTGCACACACTTCAGCTGGGAGTTATCTGCGAGCTGTTTGTTATTAGCATCTATATTGATTGCAATGCAGCAGTGCCTGGAGGCGGTGGGCAGGATTGGGTCTGAAATGCTGGGAATGAGGCAAATGAGGAGGAAAAGTAAGTCCCTGGTCCAGAAAGCTGGTGATGGAGGGCTGGGGGTGCAAACAGGCTCGGAGTGTGATGGTGTTGTGTTGGGCACCTCTCCATGACAGGATGCTCCAGCGGGGAGAACAACAGATGCCAAGTGGGGAATAGCAGGGGAGTTAAATGGTTCTTGCCCCGGTTTGGTGGACTAATGCTGATGTGGAGTGAAGCCAAGGAGCTCTGGTGATCTGCAGGCTTGCTCCGTGCCTCGGTTGGGCCCTGTCCAAATGCCCCTGTGAGGTCTGAGATTGGTGCAGCCCAGCTCAGTCCTGGTTTTCTTTTGCCCACCTGTGAATTTGAAGACCTGTGAATTCCACCACTGTGTACTACCAGAGGTTTTGTCTCCTGTAGTTGAACCAAATGCAGATTTTTGTCCTCTTTTCCTGGTGAATTTGTGAGCAACTTCTGATACATCTTCAGAGGCAAGGGGTAAAACACGGGATGGAAGCAAAGCATTGAGCTGGAGCAGGGAGCTGGGAGCTGTTTTCCATTGGAGGTTTTTGCTGGGTTGGTAGGGGCAGTGGAGGGAGCGGGCAGCATTTCAAGCCCTGTCTTGAAGCAGGGAGGGAGGAAAGATCCCGTATCTGGATGCAAATGCTGGATTCTTAATGAAGACCCCTTATGCCGCTTTGGTAGCCAAAGTGTGCTTTCAGGGAAGTGGGAATCGGGTGGGTGCAGGTGTGTGTTGCTTGGTAGGGAAGGAGTGGGAAGTGCCTGAAGGACCTGAGCTGGGTTGCTAATGAGGCAGCTTATGAGTAGATGTTGGAAAACTGCAAGCAGCACTTTTGGAGCGACAGCTGTGCCTGTGCAAATCCGCCATGAGCTGAGCCTTTTCCTCCGGAGCGCCTGTGCCCCAGGGGCAGGCAGGGAGGGATGTGCTCGGCTGTTCCCCCCAAGAGAAGGGGCACAATGGGTAATGCAGGGACCTCCAGCTCCTACCCCATCCTTAGGTGATGGGAATGGTTGTGTCGGCATCTCCAGCTGCTTTTGTGGGGCTCGGGGAGATGGGGCTGTGGTGCTACGAGCTGCTGGAGCGGCAGAGACTATTGATCTTGGTGATGCTTTCTGCAATGGCCTCCTCGAAATTAACTGCGCATAAGGCAGGACAGAAAGTCGAAGAAAACAGGATTTGATGCCTGGTGGGGTCAGAGCTTTACAAAGTGTTCTCGGAGCTTAATTGCTCTGGTGTCAAGTTCTGGACTTTTAATACCAGCCGTGGCAAGGCACTTAATTTTAAGCACATACTTGTACCCCACGCTGGCAATGCTTTCCCTGCTGAGCAGCAGCAGTGGTCAGTGTGTGGTTTGGGCCATGAGCTGCTCTCCCGGTGCCAGGGTGGTGTGGATGGGGCCAGCACCACGATGGAACAAGGCTCAGCTCCCACTGCTGCCGCTCTCCTCTCATTGCCTGGCACTTCCTTAATTACAGCTGCTTTTTTCCTGCATTTCCCACAGCCGCTGAGGTGTATTCAGGCTGCAGAAAGAGCCGTTCAAACGGAGACACCATGTCCAAATGAAGGCATTTCTAATTATTTTCTGACAGATTAAAAAAAGTGAAAATCTGGCAGATTCTGACTGCGTGTTCGGTTACAGGTACTGGGGGGGGGCTGAAGATGATGCCGCCAATTGTAGGTACAGAGGTAATGAAGACTTAACCAAGGGGTTGCACAAATGCTTTACTGGATTCCAGTCTGTAGTTTAACAGGGACACATTTCCAGCAGATGTCTCTTAGGTGATGGCGTAGGCAGATGTCTGGAGGTGTTAAGGGGTTGACATCAACTTTGCTGTAGTGGTATCTGTGAAGATTCGGCTAAAAGTGTCGCTTTACTTTGAGCTGCTGGAGCAGTTGGGACCACAGAGGACAGCCTGTCTGTACAAGGATCTGTCCAGGTGCCATCAGCATGCAAGTGCTCAACTTCTGCTTGTCTCCAGAGGACCCCAAGTATTTATTTCCCTTTCCTGGGAATTTTCTTCATTTGCAGAATTTCAGACCAGAAAGAGCTGTTTGCTCTGGCACCCTCCTGTGCTACCCCAGAGTCTGACTGCCCAGCCGGGAGGGTGTCAGGTCCCATCACCTCCCCTGCTCCTCCTCCCCTTCGCAGTCGCTCACAGTGTTGCAGCCATGTGGCTCTGCAATTAAAAGCTGGGTGCATCGAAATGAGCTTGCAAAAGCTGCTCCTTTTAATTCCAGCAGCTTCCTGGTGCCTCCGAGGAGGTGGCTCGAAGCAGTGCTGACAGCAGCCATGTGAGGAGTGGGGCGAGGAGTGGTGGGGAGGGATTTTTTCCACCTTTGAGGGCTTCATTTTGTAGAAAGGGAAGGTGCATAAATTAGCAGGAATTACTGAGCTGTTAAATTGCCCTCCTTCGTGACATATGTTTATTTTGTATCCAAATGAGGACTCACTTGCTGGTTTCTTTGCCATTGCAGAAACTTGTGCTTTGTCACACAAAGGTTATCATAACCTTATTAATTTCTGGGTAATGGATATAGGGTTGGTCCTCCCCATAGGGACCCAGAGGCCCTCTGGGCTGGTGAGATCAGGGAGGATGGAGGGCTCAGCACCCCCAGAGATGGTCCAACAGGAGTCCCTGGATCATACCCAGCCTCCAGCTTTCCAGGACTCGTTGACTCCCCATTTCTGGAGGCTTTCAATTCCCTTGTAAGATGCAAAGCACCCAGCAGCCTTCACTCCTCATGGCTTATTTTTGCAGCCCAGAAAAAATGGGATTTCCCAGCAGATGGGATCTCCCATCGGAGCCCTGCCCTGAGCTGCTGGAGCTGCTGCTGCTCAGACGAGCACCAAAATCTTGCATTAGCTGTCCTCTGGGACCACGCTGCAAAGGTTTCCAGCACGTTTTGTTGAACCTTGGCAATAAATACATTGATTTGTCCCCTAGATGGGTAGGACTGTGTCACACAGGATTGGTGGTGGGCCAGAGAAACAGTCCAGATGCATGTTGCAAAAGTAAAGCCATTGCAGGTGGTTTAAAAAGCATACTGTAATTGCATGAAAAACCTCTCTTTTGAGGTCATTGTGTCCCTTTGAGCAGGAAGAAGACCTGGGAGCAGAGGCCAGGCAGTGGGGTGTTCATCTCATGGGCTCTGATTTGCGCTCTAAATTGCTTGTGATGGGCTTGTCACAGACCCCCAGGGCTTGACTCCGGCACCTTTCATCCCCTGGATAATGGCCCTGGGCTTGCTGGGCTCTTGTAGGTAAGGAGAAGTGAAGGGAAAAGGGAGGACAGAAGCTCTCCTCCATTTCCCCTGCTGCAGTCCACCTTGCTGATGACAGCAGATGCGGGCAGAGAAGATGCAATTAAATATAATATAGGATATTGGCCTAGCCTGCCAGCAGATGCCCATGAGATCCATTTAGTGCTGGACTTTTCAGCCCCAGGAGTGATAACATGGAAGGAAATGTTAATTTGAAAATAGGTCAATGGGATGGAAAGATAACCCCGCAGTCATCTGATTTCAGAGAGCCTGCGCCGCGCTCGGGAAGGGAATGTGTCCCCTGGTTGATTAAAGTACCTATAAGGGGAAAATAGAAGGACAAGAAGCTGCTGGAGATTTATTCTGGAGTAGGCACAGCTGGTGGAGGCAGCTGGTGGAGAGGCGAGCTCGGCGCTTGCATCCTCTTGGGTTAAAGCCACTTTGGCTGCTCTCTCCCAAGAGGAGCAAGGGCTGAGACCATGCCCTGATCCTGGATGTTGGGATGGGACGAGCCACTGGGTCACTGCTGGGACTCTGGAGCTGCTGAGCCCAGCCACAAGTTGCTGGCATCCTTGGGAGGGGAGGTTTCTCCAGAAGCTGGGATTGAGTGGTTTTCAAAAACAAATCTCTTGTCTGCATTGGCTGACAAGAAGGCATTTGTGCTCATCAATTTTTTTTGCATAATTTCAAGCGCCATTAATAGTACATGGCACAAGGAAAAATTGGGGAAATTTCACTCCAACCATGAGTGAAATTGGGTTTAGTAGAAAATTAGTTGACTTAACTGGCAAATGATGAAAGCTTGAATAAAGAATGTTTAAATAAGGAGGAATGAGGAAAAAAAAAGTCCCCCCACCTTGGAGGTGCAGCCTGGATTTGCATGATAGGAATATTAAAATAAGTGGTTGTATTGTAGATGTATTGTAGATTTATTCCTGCCTTGCAGCCTTGGCGCTGAGAGTATAAATGGATGTGGCAAGTCCCAAACACCTGGAGAGGGGACACGTGGCAGATCATGGTGACAAGTGGGAGCTGGCAAAGCCAGACCTGCTCTGCCTGACCAGTGGAAAAGTTTTTTGGAGGCTTTAGTATGAGATACACTAATTTCTGCAGCCCCTTGTCAAACTTGGTTAGGACTTTTTGAAATTACATGTGAGTTTGTAATGCAGCGGCTTGTGTGATGTGTACCAGCAAGAGGATGGGGTATGCTGGAAGAAGTGTTATGGTTTGGGTATTTTTAGTTAAATACAGGGTTTATGGATCAGCTGAGCTGCTCTGCTGCAGCACCAGGTTGATGGAGATCAGCATTGCTGTTTGGCTGATGACTGAGGAAAAAGCAGCATGTATGCAAGCAAATGTGATATTTAGTATTGCTTCTTCATAAAATCTTGGGATTTTTTACTGGCTTAAAAATTCCCCTTCCCCTTCAGCCTCCCTGGGAGGGCTGGGTCTCCTTGTTGCCCTATTTATGGTACTGAGGTGGCCGTTGGAGGTGAGAGCTTTTCTATTCCTGCCATCTTCCCAATCAGCCGTGTCATGTAAAATTGTGCAGAAAAGTGATAAAACTGCCGCCTGTTTGCCCTGCGGCTGACCTGGCCAGGCTGCCCTGAGCTGACGCTTATATTCCTTGTGACAAGAGCAATGAAGCAGCTGCAGACACAGCTCTTCGCCTTTGAAATGCTATGTTTTTCCTGGCTTTGGTGAGCAATGTGGTTCCACATTTACTCGCTCTCAGGAGTCATGGTCAGGGGTTTGGGATGACCCTTCACTGGTTTGCTTCATCTCAGGTTGGGATGGGATTGTAAGAAGGATCTCGGTGCTCAATGCTCAAGGGCTTGCAACTCTTATTAGAAGACAGGGGAGATATGGCCAGAAGCAGACCAAGAGTCCTTTGTCATAGCTATAATGGCCAACCAGTTTCACTGCCTCTTTCTGATGATTTTGGTGAAGACTCCAAGAGATTGAAAGGCAAGCGCTTGTGATGCCCATGTCACTTGGTTGTTCCCGGACTATGAGAGCCATTGGTTTCCTCTGCAATCTGCCATGTGATGGAGAGTTGAAATGCTCTGCATAGTTGTAGGTTGGGATGAGGATACATGGGATGAGGACCATATAGAAGTGCTCCTCAGAGGGTGGACCCTCGGACTGTGAGTCCAATCGAGCTTCAGCTGAGTGACAGATGAAACCCAGGTAGGGCTGGAAAGAGTATTTTCAGGTTCAGAAGAGAAAATGGAGAGAAATTAAGAGAACCAGTAAGAGAGGTCACATAAAATGAAGACTTCAAAGCCCGAAAATGTAAACCTTGGCCAGACCTTTTATTCCTAAGAAAAGGGAAAATACTTACAGGAATGGCTGGGATAAATTCCCATCTCCAAATAGGTGCGAGGAGTAAGTGAGGAGCCCAGAGGAAAACAAAGGCAGACATCTTGGCAGGTGGGAGCTACGGGTGAGATTTCACACTGCCTGAGCTCAGACATGCAAAATAAACCAGAAATTCCTCAGCACTGTTAGAAGGACTGAGAACAAAATAGGGTGACTGTGTGGTGGGAGAGGGGCAGAGTCCCAAATCTGCTCAGTGCTTTGGTTTTCCGTGAGGATGTTGCTGTTGCTTTTTTGGGTGTGAGTGGTGTTATGGAGGTGAGGATGAGGAGTTATTGTCTTCAGGAGCACAGAAAATGCAAGAACATTGAAAGTGATGGGTGGATCATTGGTATTTCTTAGCAGACTGGCACTCAGAAATCACAAGTACATGTAACAGGGATTTTTGAGAAACCTGCTGAAGCTGGAAGGTGTTACAGGGTTTTTTTTCTGAGAAGGAGGAAATGTGGTCCAGACGAGCAGATGGGCTGTCAGGCTGACATCAGTGGTACGCTTAGTGGAACAGCTTTGGCGAGAGGGATTCATCAGTTCACAGAGGTAATTGAAAATGGAAGGAGACATGCTGCAGGCTTACCAGCCTTGTACCCTGCCAGATTAATCACATATCACCTTCGAAGCAAGGTACCTGATGATCTTGATAAAGAGATTGCAGCCAATCTAGTTTATCTGGATTTTCATAATGCGTTTTATCTGCTGGGGCAGGGAAGAGGGGCTGAGTGTGGATGCTGTAGGAAACCGGCTGCAAACCCATTGAGTGAGTCCTGGGGTCCACCCGTCCTAGCTTTATTGAACTATTTCATAAATGGGACAAAAAAGTCAGAAATATTACTGAAATGTGTGTAACATCCAAGGACTGGGATGTTATGGGTACCTGTAAGAACTGGAGTAAGAGAAGTGGTGGATGGTGTGTGCTGGAAGGGATATGGAACTGGGAACAGTGAGATTTAGACTGAGCTGGGAGCCTTGCAGGCAGGGAGGAGGGGAAAGACATGCCTCTGTGAGTCTGTTGCTGGTGTGATCGCAACGAAAGCAAACAAAATCTGGTGTCTTAGACAAGAGAGATCAGGAGGAGTGTGTGTGTGTTGTGAGAGGTGCTGCTGAGCCAGGGCTGGGAACACTGTCCCAGAGCCTCATCATCCATGTGTGAAGAGCAGGCACTTGGCTGGAGCAGGTGCGAAGATGGACAGGGATCAGGACTTCCCAGAACCTCTGATTTTTGGCCCAGGAAATAACTGCTGGGGAGAGGAGGAGGATCTTCCTCTCCTTCCACCAGCTGGGGAGGTGGTTGATCGCCCTTGTTAAACACCCAGAAGGGCAATGAGTGTTTGTGCTGCGGGGCTTTCGTGGTGCTGGGGGGCTGACCAGTCCTTCCCACTTCTCCCCAGTCACTTAGGGGTGCCGCCAGGACGGGGAAACTGCCCCTTGACCAGTCCTTTGCCTTTTGACCTGATCTACACCGACTACCATGGTCTCCAGCAGATGAAGCAGCACATGGGGCTCTCCTTTAAGAAATACAGGTAAGCAAGGCCACTCCCTTCTTTTACTCAATGTTTCATTAACTAGGAAGCAAAGACTTATGCTCATGACCCTGAAGGATAGCCCCATGTCCAAGGAGTTGGAACCTTTGATTGCACCTTTGATTTTTGCCTGGCTCTGCCAGTTGCTGCTGTGCTATGTCCCCTGCTGCCATGGCACAAGGCAGGGTGCTCGCTCCGGAGCCTCATGTGTTTAAGATAAAACCTCATTAAAAGAGACTGAATTGGGAAAAAAAAACCAACCCTGTGTGTGCCTCCAAGTACCCTGTGTGTGCCTCCAAATACCATGCCTGCAGCCAGGGCTGGCCACACCTCAGAGGGAAATGCGAGCCTTTTCTGTTTGCAAGAAGCAGAACCCCGTCCCTGGCTCCTTCAGTATCAAGACAAATGTCATCATCCCCTGGTACATCACCAGCCAGGAAAATATGCAATTTAATTTAGTGCTGATAGTCCTGCTATTTATTATGTTTTTTTCCCATCTCTTCCACTATCCTACACAATTTTATTAGAGAGAAAAATGACAAGTGGTGTTATTGCTTTTATTATAAATGCATTTGCTCTTGCATTCAGCTTGTTTTGCTCTTCCCTTGCTTGATGCTCCCCTTCTCTCCTCAGTCTTGTGGTGTTTATGCCTGCCTCAGCATTCCCAGGATATTGGGAAAAGCATTAACAAGTCTTCAGGAAATCCATCGTTCTCACAACCATCAGGGAGATGGAAGCCCTGCGAGGGAAATTGCTCCTTACGAGAGGGAACAGTGGGTTGGGAAGGGCTGCTTGGGATGGTCCTGCACCCTCTGCTTGGGGAACAGACCAGGGATGAGCTGTATGGGGACACCAGATGTCCCTGGCAGTGGGATTTTCTGGAGCTGAGGTCCTCAAGGTGTGACCACAGCCCTGTCTCCTCTCCCAGGTGCCGTGTCCGGGTCATCGACACCTTTGGGACGGAGCCGGCATACAACCACGAGGAGTACGCCACACTGCGTGGCTACCGCACCAACTGGGGCTACTGGAACCTGCAGCCCACTCAGTTCATGACCATGTTCCGTAAGTGGGGCACAGGGGCACGGTAGGGTGGTTCTGGGGGGCTTGCAGGCAGCATGGTAGCAGATCTCGCCTCCTTTGGGAGGCTTTATTAACCAGCCTGGTTTTATCAGGTGGGGGTCTAGAGGCAGCTCAGTGATTTGGGTTTGCCTGTGGCATGGAAAGGTGATGTGCTTGTCTGAAAGGAGCCTGGTGACCCATTGAGCGCCTGATAACTCAAACATTGCTTTTTCCTGGCTGGATAAAGCTCACTTGGCAGCCTTAAACATGCCGTATCTTTTAAAGAGCCGCTCAGGTGGGTTGCAAAGCCTGTGTTTTATGAGCTGCTTGGATGAGGATTCATGCCAGTTTTCCTCCAAGCTCCAGTAAGGCTCTGGAACTGGGCTGGTCTCTGTCCCTGCACTGCAGTGGGGCTGCATCCTCCACCCTGATGCTGTCCTAGAAAACTTCTGTTCAACTGCATGTCTTCTCCCCTCGGTGTCCGCAGCTCACACCCCCGACAACTCCTTCATGGGCTTCGTGTCAGAGGAGCTCAACAAGACGGAGAGGAAGTTCATCAAGTCCAACAAAGTGAGCAGCATGGCAGTGGTGTACGGGAAGGAAGCCAGCATCTGGAAGGTGGGCATCCTCGGCGCTGCGGGAATTGCGGTCCCCTGCTCTTTGCTCAGGCAATGCTTCCTCCCAGCAGGCTGCTTAGGCTGAGGATTTCATATAAATGATTTAATGTCATTAATTGTGATTTCCTGTGTTACAATGGGATGGTTTTTCTCTACTTTCCAGTACCCTATGAAGGGGGTTGTGCTGCTCTCTCCTGCCTGGGAAAGAGGGGTGAGCAGTGATGCGGGCGCTCTTGCTCCATCTTCAGTGGTGGCTGGTGCTGGTCCTTGCTGGAACCTGGTGTGTCCTGACCGAGGCCACCTCTAGGCCAGCAGATGTGGGGTAAACCCCTCCACTTTTCTTCCAGCCCCAAACTGCTCTGCCAGTGAGCAAAAAGACTACTAATACCCGCAGCCCCCAGAGCATCCCCCCTGCATCTCCTATAGTGCCAAAGGACGTGTGTACTCCTTCCTCTCTTACCCAGAGCTAGCCAGCTGCCTTTTCTCCCAGGGCTTAAAAAAAGGGAGCCAATTCTCACTGTCTCTTGATTTATTTCTATTTTTTTTTCCCTTTGTGTGCTGCCTGGGGCTGTTCCAGTTGCAGGTACTGTACTGCACCAGCTGCTGCTGGGCTTTGCCTCTGTGCTTCTTCTCATGGGTAAAAAAGGTTTTGCTGGGGTTGACTTTGCCTCATCGAGGGCTTGGTCCTCCCGTGCTGCCGGAGTTGATGCGGGGTTTGTGCAGGGGGAGGATCTATCGCCTCCCCATCCCCACTTTTCCTGATTTAATGGCTCTGCCCTAAATGGCCAGGATCCAGCCCCACCATCTCGTGTTCATGGGTGCTTCTGGCTTTTCCATCACCCCCCACATCTGAGAGCAAACTCCTTCAGCATCTGTGTAGCTTGTGGGCTCCCCAAAACCCCACTAAATCGCATTTTAGGGGAAACTGTAACATTCTGTCTTCTTTTTCTGCCATTTCCTTGTCCCTTCTTGTCCAGAAGTTTCACTTCAGCTTAGTTAGGTTAATTTGGGAAGGCTCTAAAGAGAGTTAAAAACTCAGATTAGACATTTTCCTCCAGGAAAAGAGGAAATGTTTGCTCATTTTAGCCAGAATTCACAAACAACATCATTTTCCCCAAAACTGCGTATTTGAGGTAATTTGTTACTAGGTGAGGGGCTGGGGTTGGTTCTTGCTGGTGGCTGTTCCTCAAGACCAGGCATTGCTTCACATCCCTGTGTCCCCTGTATTAAAATAAGGGGGAAGATAAGCTTTTCCTTATTTTGAGTGACTTTGAGGTGTAGGAATGAAAAAAAGCCCCTCCATCTTCTGGAGCTGAGTGCTTATTTACAAGCCTTGGATCAAGCACTGTCTCCAGAGTGGGATCTTTTTGACATTTAGAAACATTTCATTATACCTCCCTTCTCCCTTTATTTCTCATTTCTTACCTCTCTGAACCTCTCGCCTCCGGCTCACAACAGGAACCAAAGTTTTAATAATCTGGGAAATGCAGTTTTCATCACTCTGCTGCCTGGCTTTCATGGCTTTTAGGGTCAGTCCCACCTTGGTGATGCTCAGTGCTACCCAGGGACTAAAAGCCATGTTTCACTCCATCCCCCTAGGCCTTTTGCATTAGGGAGTTGCTATCAAAACAGTGCTGATTTGGGTGTCAGCAGGACCAGTATTTCACCCTGGTGAAATTTCACCTGGATTTTCACCCCCCCAAAAAAGCCGCTTGGCTTCTTTCCCCTGTGTGCACCACTTGTTTTTAGCCTTAGAGAAGTCCAAAGATGCTAAGGGCAGAAATAGTGTGTTCAGAGAGGCTTTAAGACAACATAGGATGTTTTCTCAAATTCCCCATTTATACCTCCTTATTCCCACCCAATCTCTGCTCTTTTGGGGCCTATAGCAGCACTGGAACAAGCTGAAAATGCAGCATCCAAAGGATGGTCCCCGTGTGGTTTTTCCAAGAAAAAAAAATCTGCAATAGAGATATTGTTTAAAAAGGAGGCTGCTTTGGAGAGCAAAAGGAGGAAAGCCTCCAAAAGGAGAAAAATTATGATGCCCTTCATTTTTCCAGGTAGTAAAACAGGATTGAACCTGAGTGAGAAAATCCTGGGGCCTTGTTACTTGGGATAAGAGGCCATTAGTGAGCTCTGCTCTTTGCAAACTTCCCTCTGAATCCCCTGAAGCCTTGAATTCAGCAGCTCCAGAGTAGAAGTTGCCCACAGTGGTGATCGGGAAGGCAGGGGCTCTGGGTGCCAATATTCAGGGTGCCGGATCCCGCAGCTGTCTGGGCTCACTGGGAGCCTGGGGTGGTCCAGGACGTGTCCCAAGGATGCAGAGGGGAGGATGAGGGTTTTGCACTGCTGCAGGTTGGGCTGAAGCATTGTGGGTGCTCCAGGACAGCGGTTTGAGAGTTAAATCCCCCATAACGTGTGGGGCTCATGCCTCTGCCTTTCTTCCCAGGGCAAGGAGAAGTTCCTGGCCATCCTCAACAAGTACATGGAGATCCACGGCACGGTTTATTACGAGACGCAGCGGCCACCTGAGGTCCCGGCGTTCGTGAAGAACCACGGGCTGCTGCCGCAGCATGAGTTTCAACAGCTGCTGAGGAAGGCGAAGGTGGGCAAGAGGTGGTCTGCAGGACCCCATCCCCTGTAAACTGGCCACCAGTGAGGAATTAGTTGCCTTGAGAAATAAAACCTAATTAAAGGAAGAGACAGGGGGAGAGGCTGTTATCTGCTCTCAGACTTGCAGGCACTATCAGCAGGGCTAATTAGCCAGGATCCGAGCAGAGCACATCATTTTAAATCAAGATGTGCCTGATGAGTTTCTCCTTGCAGACCGTCCGCAGACAGAGCACAAAGTTTCCTGATTAATTCATTTATTGCTAAGTGGGGTGGATTTTTTTTCTCCTTACAGCTGTGATAAAAATAAGTGGGATTCTCAGAGCATCATGGTCACCTTCAGCTGGTGTCTAAGGGAAATGCTGCTGGTTCTCCAACCCAAATGGCTTTGGCAAACCAGTATTTCTCCATTTTACTATGGTCGTAGGCACCGTGAGGGAACCTGCAGCTCCTGAACACCCCGTTGCTTTGCACAGGTGGACTGTGAGCCATGGAGCACATTTAGCACATTTAAGCTATGGAGTGTTGAACCACATGGAGCTGCCCAAGGGGCTTGGTGTGCAGGACCAGAGCAGCAAGGAGGGGTGCTGGCAGGTTATTTGGGAGACTTCCCTATGAGGCTGGCCGTGTTCGCTCACCAGCACGTGTGTTCGCTCCCTTGCAGCTTTTCATCGGCTTTGGGTTCCCCTACGAGGGCCCTGCCCCACTGGAGGCCATCGCCAATGGCTGTGTCTTCCTGCAGGCGCGTTTCAACCCCCCGCACAGCTCCCTCAACCACGAGTTCTTCCGCGGGAAGCCGACATCAAGAGAGGTGAGTCTGGCCGGAGGCGAGCGGGTGGGGGGATGGAGACACTCCTTTTACACTGGGGTTCGGGCCAGCCTGGGAAAGAGCAGCTGCTGAACTGAGATTTTTTTGGCAAGATTTCCTCCTTCTGTACACCCAGAGGGACATCAGGACCTCTGTGGTGTTGCAGGGGTACAAAGTCCCTCCCAGGCTTGCCTGCCACTGGGAATTCAATCTAAGTGAAGCAGGAACTCTTTAAAAGTTAAAGGGTTGAGAAAATTGCCTCTTTTATTATTAATAAAGTGGATAATGGAGTGCAACGCTCACTCTTGCTGCAAAGGGCTTTGCTGGGAGGCTGTGCTAGCTCAGCCCTGCCGCAGCCTGTCTCAGCGGTGGTGGTTTGGGGGGGGTAGGGCTGTCCACCCCGTATCTGTGCTGTGCACTAATTTAGCTGCCGGTGTTAGCACCCATCGCGAGTGGGTGCTGTGGTTGTGTTTCAGCCCAGAGCTGGGGAAGCAGAGGGGGGGGCGAGGACTGCGAAACGCCCCAGGGTGTTTATATGCTGCAGGGGAGGAGGTGATCACTCTGTTGGCAAAAGAATGGGAAAAGAAAGCAAGCTGGAGAATAAACTAGGGAGCATGCACTGCTCTCCTCCTCCAGCTGGTAGGTTTGTGGTGCCCCCAGAACTCAGCATCCTCCCATCACCTCCCCTGCTCAGCATCCTCTCTCTTCCTTTCCTGAGAGGGAATCTGGGCTCTGGCTGCCTCGCAGCAGTGTTGGGCTGAAAAGGCAGCTCAGGGGCTGAGACAAAAGAGACAGATCCCCAAAAATTGCCTGGCGACAGGCGGGTGGCTTCAGGGTATCGATACTTGGGGCTGCCTGCGGCATCGAGGCAACACGGCTTCCAGCACCACTTTCCCCAGTGCCAGACCTCCCCGGCCTTTGGTGGGGATGGATTTTCTCTCTGCCTTGTTTGCAGAGCTGGCAAACCCGAGAGATGGTTTGCCATGGTGCCTTCTCAGAGATTTGCTGTTTCGCTCTATTTTTGCCATTTCAGGCTCACAAATGGTTTAGGTCGCAGTTAGGTTTTATGGAGCTATTCAGTGCTGTGGAGGCGATTTCAGTGTTGATGGGAATGGGGCATCCCAACCCAGCAGGAATTTTAGAGCATCATCCAATATCAGGGGGCAGCTGGGTTCAGAGCAAACCTTTTTTTCCAGCACATCTCTCTGTCCAAGGGTTTAAAACCCAACATGTCTGTGCTGTCGTGGCTGCGAGCGGCAGACAGCAGCCATTCTGGCAGGGATTGCAATAACCAGCTCCTGCTCCTGTGTTTTAGGTGTCCTCTCAACACCCATATGCCGAAGACTTCATCGGGAAGCCGCATGTGTGGACTGTCGACTACAATAACTCCGAGGAGTTTGAAGCTGCTATCAAAACCATCATGAAGACACAGGTAAGCCTTGGAGGAGGTGGCAGGGCAATCTCTGAAAGCAGCAGCGGTCGCTGGTGCCTGGCTCTCCCTTTTAAGCATTAATTTCTTTTCCTTCCCTGCTTCCCCTTGGAAATTATTTGCATGTGCAGGGCAGAAATCCTCACCTGTGCTTCAGGGAGACCCATGCTCTCGCCTTGGTTTGTTCCCAAGCATCGTAGGTGTTTGCCCTTGAAGGATCCCCAGGCAGAGCGGAGCAAAGGAAGGCTGAGATAAGGGAGATGAGGTTTGGGACCAGGATGCTGAGGTTGCTGGAAATGCATGGCAGTGCTGGGACCTGGCGTGAAGCACAGATAAACTCAGGGAGCATCTCCCTGCAGGTACCGTGAGAGCTACCAACCTCTGCGCCTGCCATTCCCACATTTCACTCTTCATCATTGTCGTTTGGATTGAGCAAATCAACAGGAGTAGCTCTAGGAGTTGTTTCTGTGAAGGATGAAGGAAGGGAAGGAAGGGGTGGGGGGATGCAGGGAGCCCCGGGAAGGCAGCGCTCCCAGGAAACGCTCCCTCATGAATATTTACCTCCTGCCCTGTGGCAGGAGCCTTTCAAGTTGTCCAAACTATTAAAGTCTGTTTTCCTAGAGGGGAGAAAAGTGCTGATCTCCGTTTTTCTTGTGATTTGCTTTGGCTGGAATGAGCCGTCCCCTCGTGAGGACAGCGATGTGCTGTGAAATGGGGGTGCTTTGCCGGGCTGCAGGGAGTCTGGGGTTCATGGTGCTGGGGGGATTTTTGGAGGGACAGGGGTGATACTGGCTGGAGAGGTGTCATCCTTGCATTTCTCTGTGTTTGAGGCTGCAGAGGTTGGTGTCTGTGGCATTCTGGGAACTTTATTCAACTGATGTGGCCACACGTCTGCTCAGTCTCACATCTTATCATGGGCAATTGCCGCAGCTCCTCGCCTCGCGCTGATTTTTCTCTTTGAGTTTGCAAAGACCGAACAAACACGACTTACAAAAACAGTTGTTGTTTTGCAAATTCGTTCCTGTATCTCGATTAAAATTAAATTAAAAATAATTACATCCCTGCTGCTGTGCTGCCGGGCCAGCTGTCAGAGCCTGACCCTCCACCATCTGGGCTGGGGAGATGGCCCTGAAGCCAAGGTGATGCTGTGGGTGGGTGGCCAGGAGCTGCCAGTGTCTGTTTAGGGAGAGAGAAGGAAATTTTCCATTTTTCCAGGAAAGAGAAAGAAAACAGTGAAGTCTGGTGCTGCCATGCTATTAAAATAATTTAAAAATGACTGGAGAATTAAGTGGGGGGAAAGGGCTCTGCTGGCTCCTGAGCAGCTGTGTTGCAGCGTCAACTGGGCATCAGTTCATTTAGATGCTTAATGGTAATTCTGGTTAAAAACAAAAAAAAGAAAAAAAGGATTTTAGGAAAGGATTTGGTAGTGTGGTGGGTGCTGGGCAGGAGGAGCTGGTGTGGAGACGGGAGAGTGAAGTCCTAAATTTGTCTCAAATGAATAAAAGCAGGCTCTGATGTCCTGCTCACACCGCAAATGTGCGGTCACTCTGGAGACAGGTTACTCCTTCCCATTGCGCAGCAGGGGTTAATCCCACAACTCCCCTCTGTGGGTTTGTTTTAAAGGTATTTTATAAATCCTCCTGGGCCAGAGAAGGTGATGAGTGTGAATAACTTACAGAAGCTTCTTTTTTTTTTCTCCTTTTTTTCATGTGTCTTTTAAATAGAAAGGTCTGCTGTATTAGAAATGTTGTCAAGGCAATTAAGCCTAAAAATTGACCTATCTTACAGGTTTAAAAGCCTTATTATGGGCTTTGGCTTCAGGAATCCCTTGGTATCTTGTATTTAAAATACTATTTGTTA
>NW_010193005.1:34888-36634 GCF_000695765.1 Mesitornis unicolor
AAAGCCGGTCCCTGGGCAGTTTGGAGTTGCTGTTCCCAGTCAGGTACAGGAGCTCAGAGGAACTATTGTCCTGGCTCCTTTTTGTCCTGAAGGTGAAATGAGGTGTTTTGTTATCAGAATATTTGACAAATTGGTCCATGTTTCAGAATAACCACTGTCAATTTATTGTTTTACCCAAAACATTTTTTTTCAACATTACTGGAATGAAATAATGTTTTTGTTTCCCATCTGCCTACTTTTGTTTGAAAATTACCCTGCCCATTTATTGAAGGGAAGGCTTGTATCTGAAATGATGCGTTTCCCTTGGCTTCACCAACCCAAACAAATTGCCAAACTTGAAACACAGCATTTTTCCAGTCCTTGATGGGTAGAAACATTGGAAATTGAAAACTGACCTGAAACAGATTTTATTTTTCTTTTTTTGTTGTTGTTGCATAAGTGAAAAATCACTTATCCCACAGCTTTAGTTTTCCATCTTTCAGGCAAAGCTCAGTAGAACATTTTTGGGGTGGGATGTTGTGGGAAGCTGTGCACTGGCTCCTTTGCTTTTCCCAGCAGCAGCCATGCCAGGTGCTGGGAACCAGAGTGCTGGGACCCCTCAGAAGCTTTGCAAACTGGTTTTATGAACCTGGCAGTAATTCTGTTAAGGTCAAGCTGACAAAAAGCTTGCCCTGTTTTAGAGCATCGTGGCTCTGGAGGATTTGCTGATGCTCCAGTGATATTTTAGTGTTACTTTGCAGCTGCCCATGCTCTCCATCCAGTTCATGGCCAATGTGGCTGTAAACCATCCTGATTTACATTGCAGACTCCTGGAGCTGCAGCTCTGATTGGGATGTGCCATCCTTCACCTCAGCCCTGTCCCAACTCTCTGTGGACTGGCAGAGCTGCGTTTGGTGTGTTTGGAGCCGGCTGGCAGCGCTGGCTGCTGTGTTTGTGCAAATAATAAAGCAGTTGAGATGCAGCCGGCATCTGTCGCCAGCCTAGATTCTTCCTTCTGGAGAGGAAGCTGGATGAGGGCTTGGGTGTGGCTTGGGTTTGCAATGTGGGGTTTTTTCCCCCAAGAAAAGCCCTTGTGCTCACCTCTCTCATCCCTTCAGAGGCAGCACCCACTCCAGGTCACCCTGCCACTGCTGGGGAAGGTTTTGGGCTCTGCCATTCATCCAGTCCTGGAGTGGCACAGAAACCTTTTCTGTGATGGCTGGCATCCCCGACCTATTTATAAGGAAAACCAAGATCATGGAAGCTCCAAACCCCTTGACCCCAGAGATCAAATTGCAGCACAGTTGCACGGGACCAAGAGACAAATTATGTCCCCCAGGGGCAGGTGGTGCCAGGAGGATTGTCCCAGTGATGGGTTGGGGCTGTTAGCCAGAGGCTGGAGAAGGAGAGCGGTTTTCGGGCACCACCATTTTCTTGGCCTTCAGCTTTTTCCATTGTCAGAACCAGACCCCACACAAGCAGTTTAATAGACCCAATATTCTGGTGTAGTGAAGGGAGGCGGCTTCATTATATTAAAGTCAAACATACAGGAATATAATGGAAAATTATACATTTCAGACTATGCTTGAAAGAGTGGCGTATTAAACATCACAGCGAAAATAGCTGGTTAAAAGAACACCCAGCCTGCTGTTTCCATACCAGAGGAGAATTCCATTATTTTCCTCCTTATTTGTCTGATGACGTTTGGATTTTTTTTTCTTTCTTTTCCCTTTGAGGCATGGACACTTACTGCTCTCTTCAGCTCTG
>NW_010193005.1:36665-88699 GCF_000695765.1 Mesitornis unicolor
GGAGACTGCAAAACCAGTGTTCTTGCAATGGTATTTCCGTGGGGCACCAGTTACTCCCCATTTGGCTGACTGGAGGGCTCTGGCCCCATGTTCCTCACCAATGCCTAGGGGTAAGGATGGCAAAGTCCATCTTCACCAACCCCACTGCTCCCTCCCGGGCATCGCTGCACCCCACCTCAGAGCCCCCCTCCTTCCCCCTCACCAGGGCTCTGGGGAGATCCTGAGCCCCCAGCTTGGGGAGCAGCATTAACGATGCATCTGTCAAGAGGAGGCCAAGCCTGTCAGATTTTAATTAAACAATTATCTTCCTGAAATTGGCATTTTCTATCAGTCCTGGGTGCACAAGCTGAATCCTAACGAGAGCAGAAGAGAGAATCGGGGGGGGGGGGGGAGTGAGAGCCTTTGGGGGAGCCCCTGAGAGGGAGAGGATCATATGGGGGTGTCAGGGCCAGAGAAGGGGGGTGCTGTAGTGAGCTCTGGCTGCAGCCTCAGTGCCTTTGGACCCAGCAGGGCCCCAGGAGCCTGCAAGCAGGTGGGTTTACACCTGGAGCATCGTCTCCAGGTACCCATGCAGGTGCAGGAAGGTTTTCTGCCTCTGCTGCATCCCACTGGGTACCACAGCAGTGTTCTGGGAGAAAGAGGCTGTTTTACAGAATTATTTCTGCACCACACCTGGCATAATGGGGTCCTGGGAAAAGCCCCCCAGCATCATGGCCATGAAAGCAGCGGTAAGATGAGACCGAGCATTGGTGATGCTGAGTGAGGTGTGGTTTATCTCCACTAAATGGGTGACAGGCAGCACCCAGCACCCTGCCTATCACAGGCTTTGTGCGACTGGGACGGGCAGTTTTGCTTTGTGGAGGACTCGGCCTCGGTTATCTCAGCGCCCATCAGCAATTCAGTGGCAGGATCAGTGCCTGTCAGCATGTCAGCCCTGATTAGCATGCATCTCTGTAATTAGATGGAGCAGCTGTGATTTCCAGCCCTGCTGAGATTTCAGGTAGGATATTTATGGCAGGGAGATGCTTAGAGGGATCTTCTCGGCAGACTGAGCCTTTGAGCTGGGGTTTGACAGGTACTTCAAAAGGAAATATCCATTTTGGAGGTGCAGAGCTCAGAAAATAGAAGCAGCGGTGTTTTCTGGCTGAATTATCTTTGGGGTGCTTTTGCTGATAATCCTTCTTTCACATGATTCTCTGCAGAGATGCATGGAGGGGAAGCAGAGTCTCAGGACCAGCCCCTTCCACGCATCAACGTCCTGCGGCTCAACGTCTTTTTGTAAAAACCAGAGAGTGTGGAGAAATCTGTCTTCCAGGGCAGTGCTAAAAATACAGTTTAAGCACTGCTGGCTCTGTATAAATAGCAGGTATCAATGTGGAGGTGACGCGATAGCACTGGCATCAACATGGGGGTCAATGTTGGCTCCATCCCGGTGTGCAGCTGGTGTCTCCCTGCCCCATCCCAGCCCATGCTGATGGCAGTGGAGGGCACTGAACCTCTGGGGCTGAGGGAGATGCTGGTGTCCACCCTGTCACAGGGCAGCAAACTCTCCGAGAAGTGGCAGGGGGAGAAGAGAGATGTTTTTCCTGTATTGTGTCCAGACCGTGCTCTTCCTCTCCAAGCCAGCAGAGCCGTGCTGAGGTGGGAGCAGGCAGGAGCAGGGAACAGGGGATGTTGGACCAGACCTAGGGCACCACCGGGATACTCTTGCTCTGGATTAGCTTGACATCTTTACCAGTCCTAGCTCTTCCTCTGTATTTTCAAATTATTCCCCCCACTTGGGGGGGAAAACAGTTTATACTATATTGGGCTGAAACAGTTTATACTATAGTAGGAAGTGACCTATTGCATGGAAACTGATTTTATGCTATAACTTACCAAAAGTGAAGATAAGTGAGACTAAAATGAAACAAGGTGACTTCATTTTCACCAGTATATGGGTTGAACCCAAATTAATCCTTCACCCTCTTTCTTCACTACCTTATGGCTTGTGAAGTTTTTCCACTTCTAGTTTTCTGCCCTGCTTATTTTGGTGGGCAGACATGTCCATGGGCTTCAGCGGGTGCAGAGAGCCATTGCCAGGGCACTGCTGTCCTGGGCCACCAGGTCTAGGGGAGGATGACCAGGCTGTCCTTGCTGCCTGTGCTCTGTTCTTCCCCCTTCACAGGTGGACCCTTACCTGCCTTACGAGTACACCTGTGAGGGGATGCTGGAGCGGATTCACGCCTATATTCAGCACCAGGTTGGTGACCATCTCTGTCCTTCCTGGGCTACCATCCCTGTTCTCCCACAGTTCCAACCCTGTTTCCCTGGGCAAGCAGCCGCTGACGCAGTGCAGTTCCTCAGCAGGGGACCCCAGGTTGCAGTGCTGTGCAGCCTGTGGCCTAACCACAGAGAGGACCAGGAGGTGGGGGCTGAGGGAGATTTGCCATGAACCAAAGATACTGGGAGGTTGTGGGTGTTGGGTCAAGGCCTTTCTGCTGCAGAGAATAAGGCAGCTCAGGGAGAAGAAGAAGGGGCTGGTGCCTTCATCTCCACCAGCAGGAGATGCCATCCATGCATGCAGCTGACCTCAACCTGAGGAGCAAACTCAGCCGCCCAAGTGTCCTGTCCCACCAGCAGCCTCCCTTCCCCATGCCCAACATCTTGCCCTGTCCCTCCAGGCACTGACCTCTTGTCTTCTGTCCCACTAGGATTTCTGCGCTATGTCATCTCCTCCGTCACCTCCCAAGACCAAGAGTCCTGCTATGCAAAGCCCTCTGAGCCTGCTCACCCTGTCCCCCAACGCCACCCACCTGGTGTGGTCCCCCAGCGCCAGCCGGGACCCCCGTGCATGGCCCCCAGTGGACTCGCTGCAGGTGTGGGTGTCGGAGACCCAGCACTCCTGCACCAAGACATGCTGGCGGCACGGGCTGGTCTGTGAGCCCACCTTCTTCAGGTTCCTCAACAAGAAGGAGGTGTTTCTCCAGTGAGTTGTGACCTCCTTGGCGAGGTGATGGTGCGGGCCTTTAGCCAGATGATGCTCCCTTTGCTCCCCCCATCCCCAGCACCCATTTTCTTCATGTCCTTCTTCCCAAAATCTTAATGAGGTGTGTTTGTGGTGTTGGCCTTGACCAGCTTCACACTTCAGAAGGCAATGATAGCCTTTCCAGACACGTTTCCACCTCTCCCCCACCCCGGTCCTCTCCACCTCCTCCATGCTCTCTCCCTTTCTCTCTCTTTTTATGTCTTTCTCTATAAAACTGCATTTTGAATACACAGCAGTGAAGTTTTAATAGAGTATAAATCTGCCACTGGGCTCCATGCTGCTCTGTGGGCAATTAAAATGCAAGCATTACCATTGCTGTCACGCTGGTCAGGCAGGCGCTGTGAGCCCCACTGACATTTTTATGTGATAAATTAGAACTGGGGCTTGGATTTCACTCTCTCCCCTCTGTGTCCTACTTCAGACCTCAAAACAAGCAAGTGGGCACAGGTGGGAGGAGAGGGATGCTGAGATCAGCGCTGGGCATTTGCTGATGCCCATCTCAGTTTTGTTGGCTAATGCCAGTTAGCAGGGTACATCCGGGCACCTGTTGGATGCATGTGCCCTTCCAGGGGACTTTAGCTGCTGTGGGACATGTTCTCAGAGAATGGACAGATCTGATGGTCAGCGGGGGGATATAAAAGATTCGAGTGGATTTTTGTGTGTGATTTCCTGAGCCATCCATAGGGCTGAAGCTGTCTCTGGGCTGCAGGGTTGAGTTGCAAGAGTCACCCCTTCCTGCGTGTTGTGTTGGGCTGGTGGCAAGCATTTAGGGACATGGTCTAGTGGTGGACTTAGGGCTGGTTCGATGGTTGGACTTGATGATCTTAAAGGTCTTTTCCAACTGAAACCATTCTGTGATTCACATCTAGCTAAGGCGTGCCAAACATAGCGCTTAGGTTTCATGGTACAGCCAGCAAAGATCTGGCTTAGTGAACGAACCTTCCCCAGGAAGATCAGGACAACAATTAAAAACCTTCAGTGACACCCAGGCAGCCTCATTGCTTTTGTCACCCACCTTTGTCTTTGTTCCCAGACTCAGCATCACCTGTGACAGCACTGAGTATGAAATGAACCATCTTTACCCAGCGGTGGCCGAGAATGTCCACGAGTGCTACCTCCAGAAGGAGCCGCTGCTCTTCAGCTGCGCGGGCCACAACACCAAGTACCGGCGCCTCTGCCCCTGCCGTGACTACCGCCAAGGACAAGTGGCTCTGTGCAGGGACTGCTTGTGACTCGGTGTGTCCCCCTCTCTGTGTTTCCAACACACAAAATGCAATGAGTGGCTTTTTCTCAAAGCTTCTGCAGCAGCCGAGGGAGGTGGGACAGGTCCCTGCCAGCGGGCGAGCTGGAGTGTCAGACACTGAAGGTTGTTTCCTCTGCCAGTCAACTGTGAATGATCATGTCCTGACCTGTGGTTTCATTTTCTCTTGAGGAGCATCGTCCAACCGCATCCGAACCCACCTGGACCTGGTGGTGCTGGGACAGGGTGGTGGGGAGAGGAGGGCTGGGAACACCCTCCCCTCCTCTGGCAATGGGACAAGCCACCAGCAGACTGCAGTTTCAGGGTTTTCATCCTCTTCAAGCATCCTAGATTGTTTTATTTATTGATTTTATTTTTTTTATCCCTTCCCCCTGACCAGTGGTAAATTAAAGGGGAAGCAACACCCAGCCCTTCTGTGGGAGTTATTGGGCAGAGCTGTGCTAGGGGGCGTGGGGGGGCTGAAGGTGCCTGCCATGGCACTGGGGAGGACAAAGCCCAAGGAGAGCAGCCAGGTTGGATGGACACAGCAGGGTCTGCACCCACAGTGCAGCTCAGGAAGAGCTGATGGGGGATGGATTTGGGCCAGGGAGGGCTCTGGGGAAGGATGCTGGTCCCTGGGGCAGTGCTTCCAGCATGATGGAGGTGCTCAAAGTGAGACCCTCCCAACCCCTGTGCTGCTCTCGGCCCCACTGGGCCATGCATGGAGCTGTATGTCCCTCCAGGGACTGAGGGAGGTGGGACAGGGACCAACGTTGCAGCCACGGGAGGAGGTGAGCTCCAAGCAATTGTTTTCTGTGTACTGTCTTCACTTCTTTAACTTCATGCTATCTGTCTTACTTTAAGAGAGTTTTCATGGCATGTCCCCTTGCTGGGTTAGTGCTGGCGGGGGTGACCTGGTTTGTTTTTATAGGTTGTTGTGAGGTTGGTGCTCAGCCCTCCTGATGCTTGGAGCACTCAATGGTGAGACTCCTGCATCCTGTAAAACACGCAGATGGGAAGTTATGGGCTAGAAACTTCATCCCAGCCCTTCCCTGCACAGAAAAGCTCCCAGCCCAGCTGACAAAGGAGGCTGGGGGGTGACAGCATGTCCTGGCAGTGTCACCACAGGGTCCCAGGCCCTGGCAGGTCTGTACCCCCTAGGCTGGAGGTGACTGATGAAGAGCAGTGGCACAGCACGGTGAGTGTATGGCGTGTCCCTCACACCCCGGCCGCTGGCTAGAGCTGTGACATGTGGTGCCAGCACCTCTAGCCTGTCCTCCCCACAATGGGTTTTGGGAGAAAATCCCATTTCTTCAGCTGTGCAACAGCATCAGGCAGACCCCAGCTCCCCACCCAGCTCCCCTTGCCATTTTCCAGCTCTGGCCCTGGGAAGGGTGACACCACACAGTGCTCATGGCCTCCATGCAACCCATTGGCCGAGACCATGAGCCTACCGCAGCGAGACCAGCTGCACCAGATGAGGCAGGCACTGGAGACACTGCCGTTATCCCAGAGCAATTTGTCATCTTCAGCACAAAATTGCGTAGGCAGCCTCTGTCCCGCCTGCGACACCAGCTGAGGGAAGGATTGATTAAGTAATTTCTGTGTCTTGCAGCCAGCGTGCATATAAATAAGAGCAGCGCAAATCTCTCTTTGCAGAGCTGAACAGCAATACCTTGTGCCTTTCCATGGCACCTTTCATCTCAGTCTCAAAGCATTGCCTGGCAAAGGCTCCTATGCCGCTTGCAGGAGCTGGCCCAGGAGATGCAGAGGTGATCTGTAAGCACAAACCACCAGTGATTCACTTCCCAGGGTTGTAAGGACCAAATAAAACCTGGTTTTATGGGGGATCTAAGCAAGCTTTAAAGACCAGGAGGCTCGGGATGCCTCCGGAGGCAGCGCTCGTTGCACATCGGCTCCCCAGGCAGCTTTCTCTGCCAGTTCTGCTCAGTTGCTTTTAAAATAGCCTTCACCTTTCAGCAGCCCAGTCCGTTCCTCCCGCCACAGAGTCCCAATTATCCCCTGGCAGGAGCATTTTACTCCAAGCTGAAATAAAAGGTGGCTAGCTCACCTTTGCCGCTGTCATGGGAAATAATGATCTGTCTGGAGCCTTGCTGGATCTTGGGCCAACCTGTAAATTTGGGTGATGGGGCTGAGTGATGCTCTGGTATTACCTGCATGCTGCTGCCCTGTCAAAAACTGCTTTTTCCCTTCCAGTCCTGCTCTTGGTGCTGCCTGGACAGTGGGTGCTGCGTGGGGTGCTGCATCTCTTCTTGGCCTGTGGGTGATAGCACATCGCTCGCAGATGCTGGATGTAGCGGGGATGTGGGCACTTCTGCTGCATCCCACCTGGAGCTGGCTGTGGGAGCAGGGGATGCCTTGGTCTGTAAAATGCCACATAGGGGCAAGGTGGGTGCTTGGCCAGTTCGTTAACACCAATTCTGGGTATTATCAGTAGTTTTGGGTGCAGAATTGGCACAGAATTGTTTATGTGGGGAGTGCATGTGTGAGGCCTGTGTGCGGCTTGGGGTGCATCAGCTCCTGCAGCGCTGCTGGTCCCAGGCACCCCAGCACAGGGGTGGCAGCAAGAGACAGAGCTGCTGGGCCAGAAGCAGCTCCCAGAGGAACTAGTTTAAAAGAGAAGGGGCTTTGTCACCTGGAAATGTTTTTTCTCTGCCTTTTTTTGGCCCTGGCTGTGCCTGAACGATCGCAGGAGCATCCTGCTGCCTTCCCAAGCTCCTGCCGAAGCAGAGCTCCAGCGCTTGCCCTGGTCCCCCTTTCCATCTGGAAGGGATATTTGAGGATGATATAGACATTAAATTCACTTTTTATTGAGTAGGAGTATGGAAGAGATTTAAAGGGAAGCCAAGGCCCTGCCATATGAAAGAGATTCTAATTACCGCAGCTAATTAGCAAGAATAAATCCCCAGTTGGGAGGGGGGAAAAGAGGAAGGAAACGGTGTCAAAACTATGAATAAAATCAAATTATTAAAAATCAAATGAGAAGCTGTCAGCTTCATGGACAGGACAGTTTGTTTAACAAACACAGCACGTGCGTGGGGAGCCCCTGGGGTCTCCCTGGGACAAGAGTTGTGGACCTTTTGATGGCATCTCTGGTGGCGTCACAGTGGGCAGAGCCTCCTGGAAGGTTGTTTTTTGAGTTGGTGGGGGTTTTTTTTAACATGTTTTCCTCTTTTGGCAACTGTGAAACCAGGACAGGCTTGTCGAAAGAAGGATATTGTTCTGGAAATCCATTTTCCATACCTAGAAATGGGGCCAGGGGGGATTTTTGTTTCTGACCCTCACTCTTGTTAGTAATTCCACTCAGAACTTTATTTCTGAAGTTTTTTGGTGTTTTTTTTTCCCCTCTGTTTTTAATGCTGATGGCACCAAAGTCTTCCCTCGCCAGTGCAGTGGCATGGTCTGGCGGCAGGTGGGTGGTTCCAGCCCAGGTGTCCCCTCGCAGCACCCCTGCTGCCATCTGGGCACCTCGCTCTGCACCAGCATCCTGCCCTGTACAGGGATGCTCAGCCAGCAGTGGCTCCAGGAGCAGCAATTTGGGCTGTAAATCTCAGCTGGAGGGAGGTAATGGCACTGCTCCGCTCTTATCTGGGCCTTTATTAGGAAATCGTTAAGTGGCTTTTCCCTCCCGATCCATTGCTTATCAGCAGCCGGGTAAAATGGCAAATTGCATCCGTGATGTGGACGGTCCAGGCAAGAGAAACCCATTTATTTCCCCTAACGGGTTTATCGCTAGATCAAGGCGCTGCTGAAGATGTAAGCACCGGTGGTTATTTCTCCGGGTGATAGATCTAGCTGCCACACAGCCACCGGTAACCAACGCGCGTCGCCTGACAGGGATGTCTGATGGACCCATGGTCAGGACTACTGGCTCATGTATTTCAAGGTCTTGCTTTAATTGAGTCCTGTCTCCCCCGTGTCAGGCTTTTCTTTTCTTTTTTTTTTTAGGTTTTTTTTTCCCCCTTTAGAAAGACTTCCCAAAATAAACGAGTGTATTTAATCTCCTGTCCCCTTCCCTCACCTCTCCCTCCCTTTAGCAAAGCCAGAGCCGTAAAGTTGTAAATTGAAAATCTGTCCTCAGACTTATTGAGTGAAAAGAGCAATGAAATCTTTAGCCTTTTTCCTTTCTATTTATTTTTTTTTCCAGTAGAAAGGACTTGGAGAGGGGGGGGGGTGCAGCCCCCTTTCAGAGCTGTGGGGCTGAGTGTGCCTTTTCTTATCAGCTCAAGCGGCGCTGCCCAGTGACACTCATTGTGGCTCGTTAGCGGAAAGCCATTAAAACTCTGGATCGATACTTTCTCGGGAGAGATAGGGCCCATTCAATATTATTCCCCAGGCAGGCAGAGAAATACCAAGGCCCCATCCCCAAAGCAGAGCAAAACTGCAGAGAATGCAGCTCCTCTCCCTAGCCCCTCTCAGTGGGACAGGATGTCCCTCAGCCAAGCCAGGATCTGGCCCTCGACATCCAGGTTTTCTGGAAAGGGGAAAAATTAAGATCTGGGAGGATAGGGAGAGGGAGAAGTGGTTTTAGAAGGGGTTGGTTGCTGACAATTGCAGTGCTGCTGACATTGGAAAACGAGGAGAAAAGGGACTGGCAGGGGCTTCCTACCACCTCTTGCCCTCTGGAACCCAGCTCCCAGTAAAGACCAGTTGGAGACAGGACAGAGCTTTGCTTTTAGTTTTAGAGCAAGCTACCAGGCATAATCAGCTTTTCTATAAATATAAACCCAAAACCAGGAAATAACGATCTGTCCTAATTTAGTTCCTTTCATCTTAGGATTCAAAACATCTGACAGTATCTCTAAGAAATCAGGAGAGGCTTTGCAACCTGCATGGAAATGCAGCTACTTCAGAGGTGTGTGCGCGCAACTTTTTTGCTGAATGTTGCATTGCAACCCCTCACTTACCAGCCCCAAGTACTTCCCAGATTACCCCAATTTCATGTCACTGAGTCCAGCATCCAGCAAATCAGCCCAGGAATGAGTGATGTTCCTGCAGCTTGATGTGGTACACAGCTGGCTCAGAGCTGCCGAGTGTGGAGTGTTGTTTGTTTATTCAATTAATTGAATTAATTAATTTTCAGGAGAGTGTTGAGAAAAATAATAGGAAGTGCCAGCAGCTCTGCCAGCTGTCTCGTTGTGTGCCGTGGTGGGAGCAAGGCCATGATGCCTACATGGGGCTCAGGGGAGCGCAGTGCTGGGGCAGATGTGAATCAGGCAATCTCAGAATGGTTTGGGTTGGAAGGGAACTTTAAAGGGCTCATAATCCACCCCCCGAAATGAGCAGGGACATCTCCAACTACATCAGGTTGCTCAGAGCCCCATCCAACCTGACCTTGAATATTTGACCTCATTAATGTTTATAAAGATGTAAAGGGCGAGTGTCAGGAGGAAGGAGCCAGGCTCTTCTCAGTGACAGCCAATGACAGGACAAGGGGCAATGGGTGCAAGCTGGAGCATAGGAGGTTTCACCTGAACATGAGGAAAAACCTTTTTACTGTAAGGGTGACAGAGCCCTGGACCAGGCTGCCCAGAGAGGTTGTGGAGTCTCCTTCTCTGCAGACATTCAAAACCCGCCTGGACGTGTTCCTGTGTGACCTGGTCTAGGTGATCCTGCTCTGGCAGGGAGGTTGGACTGGATGATCTTTCGAGGTCCCTTCCAACTACTAAGATTCTGTGATTCTGTGATTTCCAGGAATGGGGCATCTACCACCTCTCTGGGCAGCCTATGCCAGTGTCTCACTACCCTCATTGTAACAAATTTCTTCCTTATATCTACTCTAAACCACCCCTCTTTTAGTTTAAAGCCATTACCCCTTGTTCTGTCACTATGGGCCCTGCTAAAAAGTCTGTCCTCATTTTTCTTATGGGCCCCCGTTAAGTATTGAAAGGCTATGATAAAGTGTCCCCAGAGCCTTCTCTTCTCCGGGCTAAACAACCCCAACTGTCAGCCTTTTCTCACGGGAAATGCCATGTGCCAATCCCATGCCTTTGCTGGCCACTGAGCGCCCAGAGTGTGTGTCACCCCATGTCCTTTGCTCTCCCCATGTCTGGCACGGTTTGCCCTGGAACATCACTATGTTGCACTGATTTTACCTGCAAGGAGCCTCCATCACTGGCCCCTTGGTGCAACTGCTCCGATGCAGCTGCAGGGATGATGTTCCTTGGCCACCACGTTCCCCAGGCTCTCACAGCATTTCTGTCCCTCTGCAAAGGCTTGCTCAAGTTTGGCTTTGAGGTTTGAGCCACGTTGGTTCCTGTCCCCAGATCTTGCCACTTCTCCATCTAAGTCAGATGAAAAGCAGCGACTGGATGCTGAGGTGGAGCCCAGCAGTGACAGTGCCACCCCAATCTCTGCATCTCACACAGAAGTGCCCAGCCCTCTGCCCTTCCAGCTATGGCTAGATGTGGCAAGGCAGGGACTGGGCTTGGGAGCAAGAAGTCTGTAAAAGAAATTGGGGAGGCAACAGATTTCCACACCTAATTAACTCAAAAAATTAATCCAAATTAAAAGCTGTAATTAGGATTATAGCGGTTAATCATCTTTTCCCCCCAAGCAACAACCGCCCTATCTGCTTTAACTTGATTAGAAAAGCAGAGGACATGGAGTTGTGTCCCTGACACCAGAGCTGCCACTGCCCGGGCACACCCCCTGGAGAGGGGGATTGGGTCAGGTCTGATCCTCCTGATGTGCTGCTCTCCAGGGTGGGGGACAGGCGGGGGACAGCACTGTATGACCCAGTGACCCCCCACAACTGCCAAGGTGTGATGTGCTGGATTGCATCATCGTTGCTTTTCCAAGGACACTGCAAATTCGGCTGCTGTGCTCCTGTTAGAGTGGTTTCCTACCAGAAATCTCAACTGCAGGGAGATTTCATTGACTTTTTTTGTCCTTCTCCGCTGCTATTTTATGCTAAAAAGAGCCTGAGTGAAAACATCTGCTTGTTCTTCTTTCCCTGAGCACGTAAGTTACCCCATGACGGGTTCATCTCAGCAGAAATACGGAGCAGCCCTTTCCTCTTGTGCTGCTCTCAATCCCGTTTGTGATCCCATGGGTGCTGGTGGGCTCTGAACCCCCCGCAGTCCCAGCAGCAGGACTGAGCCCAGGCCTAGTTCCAAACCCACCCTGTTTCCCCCCACTGCTCCCCAAATCCCAACCAGCAGAACCCCAACACCTCCTTCCTGCACTCCCGTGATGCCCAAGGGAGCTCCTGTGGGAGCTTTGAGTCTTTTCCTTCTCTACTGAGGACCAGCCGGGGGGATGAAAGTGAAATTTTTGGAGGGGCTTCTCCCCAAGGGCTGGCCTCCAGCACGGCCCCAAAGGGAATGTTGGGTGCCTGGTGTCCAGGACATTAATTAACCAATGACAGGTTAATTAAAGCAGTTGGGCAAAGCTTTATATTAAATGCTGCTGAGGACAACAGCAGCAGTGCCCAGAGTTGTTACTCCCAGTATTTAACAGCACAGAAAATTCAGGATTATGCTGCTTACATTTGACACAGCTTTAGCCAAACCACAAAGAACCCAAGCACCTCAGGGTTCTCATGGGTTATCTTCAAGGAAAACGTGTTTTGCCGCAAAAGAAGGGTGATGCTGTTGGCACCCTCTTCCAACTGCCCCACCGGGGCCTTCGCACCTCCCCACCCCCAGCTCCTGCCATCACCCACAAGGTCTCAGTCCAGTTTTGGAGGTGTTATTTTGGTTGAGTTTTTTTTCTTATTGTTCTAAGTGTCATTGAGCAGGAAAAATGAAAACTCAAGGAGCCCAGTGGTATTTTTAGTCCCGTATTGGTGACTAGCTTGAAATCCTCCACAGGACTGTAAAATAAAATTAATCTGCATCTGCTGTGCGTCATTTCTACAAAGCTCGCCTCCTCCTAGCAGAGGGATGGTTTGCAACCCTGCTTATTTTGTCTTGAGAGAGTGCCAAGGACCTGCCAGGTGACTCCAGTTTCACAAACAGCAGTGGGAAACCATCAGGGATGGGGGTGAGGGAGGCAGAAGGAACTAAAATCGATGTTGTCTTATTATGCAAGCTTGTGCCCTATCCGGCTGCTTGGGTACCTGGGCAGACACTGTAGTGGGGCTGTACTGGTTGTACTGGTTTGCTTGCAGGGCAGAGCTGCTAGGAAACCCAGGGGGAATGCTCTCAATCTGGGGGGAGCTACTGTGGAGACCCATGAGCAATGCCCCACAAGCCTGGATTGGGGGGGGAGGGGGGAATCTTATTGCCATGGAGACCAATGAGCCAGTTGCAAACTGGCTGCCATGGAAACCAGTTTGGGAGTCTGTGGGACCATCCCACCCACATTGGTCCCAAGGTCGGGGGGAGGGCGCTGGTCTGTATGGGATGGCTAGGACGGTCCAGGGTTGAGCCACTGCTACATCCCCCAAAACAAGTTACAAGGAGGCCAAACTGGAGTAACGCATGCTGGTGGGGTAAGAGCTGATGGATATTTCTGGGCTCTCAGCCACACAACCTGCCAATGCTCAGGACTGTGAATTGCACAGAAACACAACATTAAAGCGGCTGAGGGTGGAAATGTGGCACAAGCCAGATCTCCCAAGAGAAATTAGGCTGGGAGGGAAGAGCAGGACTGGGCTGGGGGGCCAGTGGGAGTGGCAGGAGGGCAAGGGGATGCTGTTGGCTTGGCAGCAGTGAGGTGATGTGCATAGTGCTTCCTCCCCACCCAGAACCAAGAAAGCATCTCCTGTTTGGGTTTTATGTTTGTTTTTCTTCCTAAAATAGGACTTTGGGAAAACAAGGGAGGAAAACCCCTGGATTGAGCTCCTCTGCAAGGTGGGACAAAGTGATGGTGAAGAGTTGGGAACACACAAGACCTGGGGGTGGGAGATGAGGATTCCTTATAGCTGTGATCCTAAAAGCACCTTTCTGCCCCCGTTACCTATTTTCAGGGGTCCATATGTGGCAACCTGGAGCCAGCCCGGCCTCCAGCAAGCCCACCCCGTGGTGCGGAAAGGGTGGGAGTAGCTGTAGCCTATAAAGGGCTGATAGAGGGGATTTGAGCTCTGCTGCTGCAGTTGGGGGGAGGGGTGCTTTGTGTTGGTTCTGGAGTCTGGCTGTAGGAGGAAGGATGGTTTAGGGTCCCAAGTCTGGCTTGGTGAGTTGGTGTTCCCCATTCCTGTGGCGAGGGTTGGAGTGGTGTTGTTAGCAACATAAGTGATGGTTCAGGGGCTACTAGGGTTCAGGGTATGGCTTGTGACTGGAATCCCTGGGTTTAGGGGGTAGATCTTCTGGTCACTGCTGATCCCCAAAACCTGATCTCTGCAGCAGGCAGAGGAATGGAGAGGCTGTGCCTTCCTCGTGCTGGGCTGGTGCCCAAAAGCTCGGCTTCCTCTCACCCGGGGCTGAACACAGCTCTCGCACTAACTGCAACCTCAGGACGCCCTTTAATTTTTAATGCCTCAATAAAACAGTAATTACAAACACTGCAATTTGAGTTTTTAAGCAGAAAGTATTAACTTCCCAGGGTTTAATTATTCAACAGAAATTAATGAAAGGGGAGCTGGATCCTGCTGGCTGTCTTGGCTTTTCCTAGCAGGTCCAGCATTGATCTGCTTTGCAGGGAGGAGGGCTGGGGGCGAGAGAGGTCCAGGGGGGGCAGCGAGACCCCCAGTAAATGGCTCTCGGCTCTCTGCTCCCTGCAGGATTTCCAGCCAAGATAGTACAGGATCCTGGCTGTGGGGCACAGCTCTCTGGAAGGTCCATGACTGCTGTGGGAGACCATGCACTAACCAGAGCGGGGCAACTGAGGCAGGTGCCTCCCCAGGAGGTGGTGTGATCCTGCGGCTGCTCTCCTGTGTCCCCCACTGAGCACCTGCACCCATCCCCTGCCTAGGAGGGGACCTGAGGGCTTCGAGTCTTTGTTTGCTGGAGCTTTCTGCAGCCTTAATTGTGCTCTGAGTCCCCTGGGAAGATTTCAGCATCGCTTTTAATTACTCTGCTGCAGCACAGTGTAGTTCAAAAGCACCTTTGCAAGGGAGTGGGTCTGGTGAGACTGGGAGTGTGCCCAGGGCTGTTTAAATACAGCAAAACAGTCATTTATTTGGCAAAGCTTGTGGATTTGGGCTGGCTAATGTTGGACCCCCACCCTGCCTGGGGTAGCAGTGGCGTTAGGGATGGAGGAGGGCAAGGGATGGGCAAACAGGGATAAAATGCTCCATGCCAGGAATGAGCAGTGGGGCTGCAGGACTGAGGGGAGGGCGCAGGAGGATCATTGTGCTGAGATGGGACCCGTTGGGATTCTCCACAAACTTCTCAAACCCCAACCCTTTTCCCAAACCCACAAAGCCCCTTTTCCACACAGGCACCAGTCTGTTGCAGCATCCTGTCCTAAGCAGCGTATCCATACCGCGATGGCCTGCAGCAATTGGCATCAGTTAAGGTCCTGGGGAACTACATTTGCTGGAAAAGCAAGTTGTTGTTGTTAATAGTTAATTGTCATAACTTCATTAATAAGCAAACCTGCCTGATCAACCATCAGCAATGAGACGGTAAGAACCAAGTGATGGCCGGGGTCATTGCAAAATGGAAATGCTATTTGTTAGGGCTGGGTGAAGGGATTGAAGTGAGCAGAGGAGGTGGTGGTGAGGGCTGGTGGGGAGCGGGGTGGAGATGACGGCTCCACTGATGAGAGGATGGGGAAGGAATGTGGCCTTATTTGCAAGGGAAATTAAATTATCGCCCGCTCCGTCTGCAGCCCTCGTGCTGCAGGCCCTTGCGCAGATGGAGCTGTTGTAGCCCCCAAGGGATCTGGGGGAAGGGGATCTACTGCCCATGGGGTGTTTGTACCTCCTTCACCACCTTTCTGCTCATCAAAGACTCATCTTGTGTGGTTTGGGCTATAGGGAAGGTCCCAGCAATAAATGGTGGTTGCTCATTCCTGAAACGGGAGTGGTGGGGTACAGAGAGAAGATGGTGCTGATCAGGACAAGATCTCCACTGAAGCAACTGAACCCTGGTGCAGGGCACCCAGGGTGCTCATGCTGTGATGCTGCTGTCACCCAGATTCATGTCCCCAGATGGGTCCACCATGTGTGGAACAGCAGTTTTGGTCCACCTGCATATGATGGGAAGGTGTGGAGCTTTGCAGACAGCTTCTGCCTGTCATTGAGCAGCGAGTTTGTGCCATGGGGCAGCACCTGCAGTAAGGACAGGGCATAACAGCTCCATCCCTACCCTGGGATGCTCTTCAGTAATATAGATATTTTCTTATTTTCATCCTGTAAACGGGGCATCAGTGGTTCTTGGATGGGAACAAGGCTCCCAGGTCTCTGTCCCTCAGGGTGTCTGGTCTGGAAATACATGGGCTGAAAATTACTACATCTTTGTTTATTTAGTTAATTGGTTGGGTGCTGGAGAAGGAGGGAAAAACAAGCCAGGAAATGTAAGGGAATTCTGCTTAAATGAGGAGCATCAATGAGGCAAGGAGTGATTTAGGGGATTCTGTTAATTAGCAGTGGCAGTGCTGGTCTGGGTGACAGACCTGGCTGCTCCCCACTGGCTCCTCAGGGAGAGTTCATGGAGCTCTGTCACCAATCATTTGGGCTGTTTTATTTGGGTTTTAACTTTGATCTAACTTCAGTAGATTATAAAGACAAGAAGTCATTCCAAGGAACTTTAGTCAGAAGGGGAAAAAAAAAAAAGAAGCTAAAATGGGATAGTTTGAAGTTGTCAAAATGATTTTCCACTCCTTCAAAATAGTCTCACAAAACTGACCCAGATTTTACAATGCACTCTAGCTTTCAAAGAGCTGCCTGTCTGTGCAGAAGATGAGTCTGTAAAATATATATTATCTTTTTTCCCTCAGTAGTTTTACAAAACCTGTGCCTTGCCGCGTTCCTGTGGGATCTGTACGGGTACGATGCTCTTTGGGAAACCTGATGCAGCCTTGCAGCTCATCCTGGAGCAGTAAAGCAGCTGCGATGCTTCCAGGGAGCACATGAGGTGTTTCGGTAAGAGGCTGCAGTGTGTCCTCATGTGCAGGAAGAACCGCGAACCCCAGGCCTACCCTGATGCCATTGGCAATGGGTGGGCTGGAGGTGAGCCTGTGATGGGCCAGGCATCCAGAGAACTAGGTTAAGCTATAGGGTCAGGGTCAGAGACTGCTGAAGTGCTGATGAATTTGGCTGAAGTGACCAAATTTGGCTCTGCTCTGCACAGGACTCTGATGGCTCTTGAGACGCAACCATAGGCACTTGCATCTGCAAATTTTCCAAGGGCAAGCATGTGAGGGGCGATGGGCCATGCAAAGCTCTTTAGGTCCGATTTCACTTAAAAGACATTTGATGGGCACATTTTGGTGAGGGCAGTGTGATAAAAGGGCTGGGAACTGCAGAACAGATGGGGTGCTGGAGGGGGGCAGACGATGAGAAATGATGGCTGGTTTCATGCCCTCAAGCTGTCTGAAGTGGCAGGGAAATCTGTTAGCTTTCATCTGAGAGAGGATTGCTAGCAGGGTGCTGGAGAGGCCGACACTGGGTTAATTGCTGTTTCCTTGTTTGTTTAGTTAATTGGTTGGGTGCTGGAGAGGAGGAAAAGGCAACCCAGGGCTGGTTGGTGCTGCGCTCCTGGCCATTGGCCAAGGGATGCGTGCTGCCCACCAGCTCAGCTTGCTGTGGTTCTCCCTGTTTTCTGAAAGTGGCCATGAGTTAATGATGGTCGTGAATGAATCTTGTTAATCATCCAGGGGTCCCACCAGCTAGAGGTGGGAAGAGCTATGGGAGGACCTGCGAAACTCCAGTACTTGGATGTACCAAATCCTTGTTGTAGGATGCTCGTGGTCGCTGCAGTAGAGGACCAGCTGTGATGGTCACAGGTTGGGTTTGCTTGGACATGGCCCAGCACTGAGCATCCCCCCCAGGACGTGCACCAGGAGCTGGTCCTATGCTGAGCAGAGCTGAGCAGGACCAGACAGGTCCCTTCACTCCTCTTCTTGCTCATTCTCCAGAGCTGAGCCACTCATGTGCTGGTGCTGGCTGCCTTGCACTTTGTTTCTTCATTTCACCATGTTCCGCTGAGGCACCACTTTGCCTTCATTTAGCAGCAGAGCAGTTTGACCACAAGCTGGGCATCCTGGCTGTGGGGGAGCAGCATCCCAGCACCTGTCCCCTACTTTGCAAGGGCCAGACCCCACTCTCATTTTCTTTGAAGCCTATGAAGGTCTGAGCCCTGTTTTTATTACTTGTGTGGGTGTAGGAACAGCATTTTTGTGTCTTGCAGAAAGTGCTGAGCTTGGGATGGGGTCTGCAAAGGTGCTGGGGGCCAAAAACCCTGTCCAGAACCTATGCAACCAGGAAGAGGCAAGAGGTCTGGTTTAGTTGCTGTTTTGGGGTGTTAGAGATTCTGCCAGCAAATTTTCTTTTTCTCACTGAAGCATAATGTGGAAAAATATTTGCTGCTTCCAGAGGTGGATGATTAATGACAAGGCAAAACGTGTCCGTCAGAAGGGCCCGCGCTGCCCAGCTGCTGCTTGCGTTGCGGTGCTGACAACCAGAGCTTTGCTCCAAGAGACACCTGCTCCGAAGGCATGGGGAAAAGAACATTTTCAGTTTGTGTTAGTTCCTCATTCACATCCTTCTCAAAGCTTAGCAGCTGCAATCTACCAAATATAAAATAATCCCTATGGTTTCCTTAGCTGGCAGGCACAGGAAATGGCCTAAGGTGGTAGTCTCAGTGTCTGTCTGTCTAACACAGCCCAGGGGCACCATGCACCCATCCCAGGCTGGACCAGCTCTTAGAGCATCCCACGCTGCTGCTTCAGGGTGGCATTGCTAAAACCCAAGACAAGAAGAGGTTTTTCTTGGTGGAGTTTTGCTCAGGCCCTTTGGTGTGATGCCTCCCTGCACTGCTGTGGGAAGAAACTCATAGCTCTCCCTGCAGGAAGGGCTGGGAGAGCAGGGGGGAGGTTGCTGCAAAAGCTTTTAAATTCCTCATCCTGGTTCCTAATGGTTTCTTGTGAGTTTTTGCTGCTTCTGTGGGAGTGCATCCATGCATGCAGATGTTTTGCCTGTAAAAGGACTTATTCAGAGCAAAATTTGATGTTGCAGATGTCTAAGAAAGCAACGACTGAAACTATGAGCTCATTTATTACAGAAATATACGCTTCATTTGACTGTCTATAACTAAATAGCCCAGCTTGGCCTGGAAACAAGAAGCCTGTGGGTGCATGATGGGGAAAAAAGAAAAAAAGCATACCCTAAGAACTTAAGTGAATGCAGTAAAGATTTGGGATGCATCTCAGATTGCAGCAGTCCAGGCACCATCCTCACCTGCTGTGGCTGTGCCCTGTGGATGCTCACCCAGGCACTGGTGCTCCCTGGCAGAAGATGGAGCCCAGGATCAGCAAAGGCGTGTGCTTTTCTGCCTATAATAAAAAAAATAAACAAAATTTTGAAAAAGCATGGATATTTCCAAGGGAGGATGCTGTAGGCAGGCTGCCTGCAAAGTAGGCAGCTCCCTTTCAAAAACGAGGTGGTGGGGGAAAGAGAAAAATAAGCCAAATGAAAGCAGGGCCTGTGCCAAAAGTACCTTCTATTTACGATTTCACAAGGTCAACAGTAATCCCCACAGGTACAAGCACAAAAATATTGATTCTTTCCTGAGGAGATTGATGGATTCGTGGTCAGGGCATTTTCTCTGATCCTGCTGCCCTCTGGACATTGCTGAAATTTATGAAGATGCTCTGCATTTCCCTGTAGAGGACTAAATAGCTCCTTGAAAAGCAGGCAAAGGCTTTCAATTCTGACCTGGGGTCCTGGGAAGCTTCTGTAAATAAAGGAAAGGCTTCCTCCAGCCCCTGGGCTGTGTTTCCACAGGTGAGTGGGTCCTGCTTTGCTACCATGGGTTGCAGGCTCATCCTCCTGCACCACCCCTTGGCATGGGACGAGAGGGGGTGATGCTCACCCCATGACACAAACCTCTGCTCCTGTAAGAAATCTCACCTCTCAGCACTCTAGCGGTGATTTCCCACCCAAACCCACCACAGGGGCTTCTTTTTTTTTAAGATTTATTTTTAAAATACCCAGCTTTAAAGTCCAAGCATTTGAAACCACCCTATTTTCCACAAGTGGCAGGAAGCTACCAAACAAAGCCCATTTATTTTTCACAGCTTTGTCCCCACAGCTATTAAATCCTCAGTGCTATTGAATCCCTGAGAAGTTTGCCAGGAAGTGATGGGGCCACATACAAGCGGCACATGCAAGCCATAATATCCCTGTAAGTAGTTTGTGCTCTTTGTATCTCCCTTCTGGTTAACAAGCAGCTTTAGGTGTGCTCAAAAGACAATTCTTTGAGTCTTACTGCGTAGCTTCATCATATTGAGTGCATTGTATAAAATGCTGCCATACAAAGGGAGTCTGGTGATGGAGAAGTGGCAGGTTTGGGAGATCGGAGAGGGATGGGTTGGCACGGATGTGCAAGGAGAATCGATGCTGGCCTTTTTAACAACCATGCATGTATTGAACAAAGCTTTTTAAAAGCCTTTCAGACAGCAATGGGCTCCCTCATTATAATGTGCAGGGGTTTACCACAACAGAAATAGGGACATGTGGAAATGCTGCCTGCCACACTCAGAAGGCACTTGGTGTTGGTCCTTTCCATGTTGGTGGTGGTTCTTCAAACTGCAGCGTGAGGGTGGCTTGTGGCACCTCCAAGCTGCGGCCATGGAGCCCTTGGTCCTGCACATCCTTCCCCGCTGATGGCCCTGCTGTGACAACCATCTCTGGTGTCCACATTGCCTCCAGCCATCTCCTTGCATTGCTGAAGAGATGGGCATCCCACCTCCTTGGTGAAAGGATGGGGCAGGCAGTAATTAGGAAGAGGAGGCCAAGGTCAGGTGGAAAGGAGTGGAGCAGCTAGCAATTCACATGCAAACACTTGCTTGGAGCGTGTTATCTTTCTGCAAGCTTTCCGGGTGGTAAATGTTGTCATCTCCTTTGCAGCAGCACCAAGCCCTGCACAGCATCCCTTGCCATTGGACCACCTCCTCCATGCAGCATCTTGCCCTTTTGCTCTGTGCCTCTGCCCCCCAGCTTGTTGACCCACTGGGAGGCTGGGAAGCAGAAACCAGGATTACAAAGCAGCAGCTGACAGCTAAAGGGAAATGTCACCGAGCCTCAGCCAGCCTTGGGCATTAAAATGCAGTGGTTTTTCATCCCCTGGTATCCTCCCTGCGGTGCCTTTGCTCATCACAAACCTTTCCGCTGCTGAGCAGTGATCCCACACAAATCCTTTCATATAAAGCCGCTTCCCAGAGAGGTTTTGAGCAACGTTATTTGCAGCCTGGTGTGGTCCACTCTGGTTCCAGCACCAAAACCCCCCTGTTTCCATTTGCCTTCAGGCAGAACCTCTCACAGAGGTCATGAATGTGACTCTGCACTCCCTGCCAGGCTTGCAGACCCGCTCTTGGTGCTTAGTTGCCATCCAGGGTTAAACCACAACCATGGGTAAACAGAAAAGCTATTTTTGCCTTCACCGGCTCCCTGGACTCCAGCTGCCAGATGGCAGTGAGTGAAGGTTTTTCTGCCCGTCCCTGCCAGCGTGTCCTGGCTGCATGGCTGCAGATGGAGGAGAAGCCATTTCCCATCCATCTCTCCAGTGCTTTGTACCGTCTGCAGAGGGAACCCGTGGGGCTTGGCTGGTCACTTCTGGCTCTGTCTGGATAAGAAGCATCCTTTAAAAGTGTAAAATCAGAAATGAGGAGTGCCAGATCAAAGGTGATAGGAGTGTGTGTAAACACACCATCTCCCCTCCGATGCAGCCAGGGTGTATCTCTGTAGCATTGCTTCTTTTGCTCTTCTCTCACTTTTTATAGTGTCTTTTGATGGGTGTTAAAAGCAACCTTGCCTTGGAAGACACGCTGCATGTAGCTTTTATAGGTGGCTATAAGTTATCTGCTGGTGGAGCCCTAATGTGAATGTTTGCTGCCTGCAAATGCTCTTTTTTTTTTCATTTTCTTTGAGGCTGTTGCAAGTTCATGGTATTTTTATGGGCTGGGGAAAGCTCAGCCTGGGCCAAAGGGCAGCCAGGAGTCCTCGTGGGAGGTTTTGAATGTGGGACGTGGCAGAAAAACATCCAGCTGTGTGACAGGAGTGTTAAATAGACTGCAGGACAGGATATGCTTAGGAAATACAGTGTGCATCATGGTGACACCCTAGAGCCGTCACATTGGGAGCCCAGTTCCTGCTCTGCAAGCAGCAGAGGAGCCAGTCCTTGTGATGCAGAGAGGATGGGAGAGCCTTTCGATGCTCTTTTCCCAGTTTTTAATGAAAACTGGGATGCTCTGGGTGGCAGGGACGGTACCTGTGGCTGTACACAAGGTGCTGGTTAGGCAAGCCCTGCAGGACACCCAGTCTGAGGGCAGGGACCCATTACAAGAGGAAAAACAAAACCGTGCCTGTGTCATAAGCAGGACCTGAACCTGCTCTGCTGATTGCCCAGGTGAGATCTCTGCCAGTGTTTAAAAAGGATAGATGAGATGACTTGGATAATTACAGGCCTGTCAACTCCACTTCGATCCTGGGCACACTGATAGAGAGCCTGATGTGGGAATTGATTAATAAAGAATTAAAAGAGAGTAACACCAGTAAATGAAAGTAAAGGCACTAATGTCTATCAACATGTTAAAAGCAGTAGATTTTGCCACAGCAGCTTTTAGTTGCAAAGATGGCTGGTTTGGAGAGAGCGAATTTGTACAATGTGCTTCACTTGCAGGATAGATTGAGAAAGCAGAGCAAGACTGGCCCAGTCTGGGCCTGACATCCATGTCTCCACGGAGCCATGTCCTCCTGGCCATGTGTGGATGCAGCACAAAACTGCTATGGGATGACCAGGGAATGGAAAGCACCAGGAAGATGTGTTTCTGTCCCACTCCTCCCAGCATTGCATATCCCTCCATGTTCTTCTGGCCTCCTCCCAGCTGGGAAAGGGTGTCAGCATCCATGCAGGATCTGGCCCTGCGCTGGCTGCAGTGCTTGCCTCTTTTTCCAGTTGCCATAGGAACAGATGAAGGCCTCTAAAGCATCGCAGTGGGGTGTGCGTCTAGGTCATGCTGTGGAGCAGGCAACCATTTTATAGTGATAATAAATTCCGGGAATTGGGAATTTGGCCAAAGTAGCACACAAGAAAGGGACTTGAAAAGGCAGAATGGAGATAAATGAACAAAAATAATTTTATGACAAATGACCATAGGTTGTGCTAGACCTCACTGAAATCCCCCTCCAGAGTTCAGGTGAAAGGGGCCAGGAATGCAGACTGTAAAGAATTATTTGTCCCTGAAGCATGAAGATAGAAAGGTAAAGGCAGTACCTGAAAATGTGTAGGGACTATTGGATTTCAAAAACCTTCATTATCTTCAGTCCCTGTGATGTCTGGATGTGAATTACTGCTGGCCAAAGATTTACCATCCCTCCATTTGCATGACAGGAATCACAGAGGCACCAAATCCTCAGAAATGAGAGCTGGCCAAGCAGAGACAACCCTTTGAAGGTCACTGAAAATCTTCTGGAAGCGTCTGTACAGAGGGATGAGGCAGATGGCTTGGGGGAGCTCTGCAGATCCACGCTGATGTGGAGACTCTGAAGGTCTCCCAAAGCAGGACTGGGGGTCTGGGAGCTACCCTGGGGAGCTCCTGGGTCAGTGTTGATTTCTGGAGCCTTCATCCATATGTTCTTCCTTGGTGATCCTTATCATGGCTGAGGACAGCAATCCAAGGCACTGCTTGGGTGCTCCTCACCAACATGGCAAACTCCCTTTGTTTACTGCCAGACCTGCATGCTGTGCAGCATCTTTCCTGCTCAATTTCCCTTCTGATGAAGCAAAAGCAAACTCTTTGCTCAAATCTCTTTGCTAACAGAGACTGGCCTGGGAGAGCCAGTTTGTGTTAACACCAGCTTTAACATGTTGAGTTTCTACAGTGTGACTTTGGAGGCAGGAAAATAGGTGGGCTGTAGGTGTGGGAGATGGTGGCAGGTCACTGACTGGAGCTGGTGCCCATTGCAACAGTGTCCTTGTATGCTTTCATGGGTTTGTTGGAGCTAAAAAATGGGTGAAATCAGTTATATGAGGCAATCTTTGTGTTTTTCCAGCTCTCAGAGCACTAACAAAGGAAGTAGGGCTGTGGGTCAATGCAGACCCCCTGTTTGCACCAGCCTGGTGCTGCTGGCATGGCCCAGCAAGCTCAATGAAGCCCATGCAGACATCCCCCTCCCTAAACCATCCTACATCCTTCCCCTAATTGTGCTGAGATTTGAAATGCAATTTATCTCACCATGTCCTGTTGGCTTCAAGAAGCAGAATTTCTCATGCTGATTTAATCACCTCATTATGTCAAACAAGTTATCTACTTTGAGGATGGCTAATAGGTGCCAATTTATACCCCCTGGCAGCACCAGGCCCGTGCTTAGCCTTAGTGTTCATTTTTTGGCAAGACAAAGCAAGCCTGGAGCTGGTGCTTTTTATGGTAGACAACGCTCACCTGGGACCTGGGACATCTGGTGCTGGTGCTTTGCAAACACTTTCCTTTCAGCTCACGCCTAGTTTGGCTTAACAAGGCGGTGGTAGGAACTTGGAAATTACTGAGCTGGGACGTGGCCAGAGCTCAAGTCTGCTGTCTCCAAATATGCACCAAAAATCATGGCAGCTCAGTCCCTGCTGCCTGCTCTTGGGCAGGAAACCAGCTGTGGGATCCGCACCCTCCCAGGGCTGAGCTCTTCTCAAGGTTGGGTGGTGCAAAGATGCCTCTCACCCTCCAAGAGACCAAGTCTCTGGTCCTGTGCTCCAGCAGAAGGAATTAAAGTGTACTGGTCCTTCTGTCAACCCATCAACAGCAAAGAGCAGCTCCTGTGGCCCCAGCTACAGGGCAGCTTCCCATGTGCTGGTTTGAGGCATCTCTGCTCTCTTCTGGGGGCAGGAGGGTCATGGGGAGAGGGGATGAAGGCCTGTAGTGTTTGGTGGAGAGTATGAAGCACAATCTCATTTTGGAAGCATGGCAGGCGACTGATGGTGAGGACTGGGCAGGAACAGCTCAGCTTGGTCCCACCTGCAGGCAATGGGCTTCAAATGGGGGCTTCAAACTGGCCGTGCCTTTGCTGCTTCCCCTGAATGTGGTGGTTCCCATGGGGATGGGTGGCCCTGTCCCCCTTGAGGTCCCAAGGCAGGAAGTGTCTGGTGTGGTGCAGTCTGGGGTGCTCCTCCTGTGCCAGCCACGTGCAGCAGATGCTCATCTCCTGGAGTCAGCCTGGCTGCTGGCATGCAGGTGCTCCTCCCAGAGGAGATGGTGGCATTTTTAGCATTTCTCTCTCTAGCAAAGGCTGGGAGGGAGCCCCCTGGGCCATGCTTTTGGATTCCTCTCCTTCAGAACCAGGACTCTACCAATGCCCTTTTTGGTCTCACTCGGAAACCATCAGCTGCCAGAGGGCTCAAAGCACAGGTGAGACCATGGGGCTGCTGGGCTCCATAGATGGAACAATCAATGCCAAGACATGCAGCTGGACAAAGTGTTGGTAGGGGAGCAGGAGTGAACCCAGCTTCCAGAGCAAATGCACCAGGGAGTCCAGGACCGGAGTGTCACATTGTTGATGGTGATAGACGCCCCTTTGAAGCCTCCCACCTCTTCCAGCGGGTCCTGCTAGCTATTCCCAACCAAGCAACAACACAGGACATCCCATGCCGCTTGGACCCAAGCCCTTTCCTTGGGATAGGAGTGGGGAAGGGGAGCGTTTGCTCTATTCCAGGTTTTTCTTTGTTCCGGAAAGCTTCTCCAGCTGCACAGAATGTCTGCCGCTATTTTGAGGTCCCTTTCCTTCCCTGCCATCCCCAGAGGCTCCTCACTGAGCAGCAGAATAGAAAACGACAGATTATTGCCACAACTCGCTGAGCCTTTCTCTTTCCTCTGAAAGAAGGACGGTCTGGCTTGCTCGGCAGCGGGGGTGTGTGTTGGAAGTGAGTCAAAGCAAGAGATGCCAGCAAGGAACTGGGTTTTTTTCTGAGTAAAATCTAAAATCATCTCCTTGGACATTTCCCCATCCACTCCAAAAACGCTATGCTTCCTTGAGAGCAGCATGAAGGGCCACAGGAGCCCAGCACGGAGGGATGTGAAGCCCTCGTGGTTCCCCAGCAGTGGGAAACCTGCAGGTGATGGCATGGCCACATGTGAGGGTGGTCCTGGTGTGGGTGCTGCTGTGGGGCTTTGTGAACACAACGCACCCCTAGAGTCCCCACAGCACCCACACAGCAATGGCAGCAGCAAGACAATTCCTATCCAACATCAAGGTGGAGTGGGTTAGCAAATGGGACACTGTGCGGGGGCTGGGATATGTCTGCTGCCCCTTCCCATCCCCCCCAGCTTGTAGGACGCCTGCCTAGGAGGATCCCTCTAAACACTGTCCGATAAAACTTGCATGTCCTACTCATATAAAACTTGAGTGTGGATGGAGTTGGTGGCTGCTGGGTACCAGGACCCTGTCTCCCCACTCTGCAGCTCTAGGCTACCCATAATTTCCTGAACATCATGTGATGTGCCTCAAAACTGAGCATCAATTATCACATCACTTCTTTTCTAATAACCCTGATCCTCCCCAATCCCCTTCGCCTTTCCTTGACCCATGCAGCCAGGACCAACTGTGGAACAAGTGGCTTTCCAAGCGTGCATTGTTTGACGGAGCTGGGGAGGATTTAACAACCTGCAGCTCTTGGCTCCTGTAATTTATTTTTTATAATTCATGGGAGCTCAGCACCAGCCCAATAGCTGCAGGAGAGACCTGGCAGATCCCCCACCACCATCCCACCATGTCCCACTGCATCCCCAGCCCTTCCCAGTGTGGAAGGAGCTTTACGTCTGAAGACTTCAGAGGCGATTGATTTTAGCCACCCATTTTAATTCTGATTTAAATCAGCAAAGCAGAAAGCTTGGTTTAAATTATCAGTTTTAATCTTGTTTCTCATTTGTACATTTTATTCATTTTCTTAACTCAATTCTTCTTGGTTGGTAACCACTAATCTGCACGTTTACTTCTTTTACAACTCCATTTTTTTGCTAAACAGAAGTAAACACTTTATGTATGTGAGGTTACTTAAGCAATTACGTAGCTTAATGTATATTTATGACAATTCTTCCTGTTTGCATTTTATTATGTTATAATACAGGGAATGATGCATGCCTTTTTATGAGATGATTATTAATTTTGGACTCACTACATGTGCCACAGTCTATTTGGATGGTAATTCAATTTAAGACACCCAAAAACCAGTATCAAAAATGGTTTTTATTAGTTAAATAAAACCATCTAAAATGTACTAGCTACAGACCAAAAAAATAAGCTTATCTGAGCATGCATCTAAAACTGATTTCCTAAACAAGATAAGTACTGTCTGCAATGAGGGAGCTGAGTGCTTTGTTCCCGATTTTCACATTTTTTATGGTTTTAAAATTAATGTATTTCTTAGGTTTTATTCACAGGCAGGAAAAGGCAGATAAGCTTTTCCATTTTTTCTCATCCCAAATTCCTCAGTTTTGCAATGCCTAAATTAGGAGAAAATGTGGATGCAGAGAGGTATTTATTTTGCCTGCACTTTTGGGAGAGAGCGATGCTGGATCCAGCCCTTTGGCCAGAGCATCTTAATGCTTCCGTGGCTTTAGGGCATCTTTATAAAGCTGACAGCAACCGTGTGCTGTTTAACATTTTTATACGAGCTACTCGCATTACAGGAGGTTAGGTCTCAACAATATACGCCTCTATTTTTAATAGAAAAGTGTACTTAAGGTAAAGAGAACCCGATCTGAAACCAGAAACACTCCAAAGGTGGAAACCCAGCATGGCACAGCAATAGTTACCGTTGGTAGGGAGCACTTCAGCCCCTAATCTTTCCAGACGCAGAAACTATTGTTATTACTTGCCTTGCAGCAGCACCGAGTCCAGTCCATAATTTCTCTTTCTCCTTCCTAGGAAAGGGAATTTTTCCCTATTTGCAGGTAGGAGCTGACAGTAATTGGCCGCCGCTGCCTGGCTGGTGTTTTCACTTTAACAATACCACACAAAATAAATGGCCCCGTGTTGTTATCACCAGTTTCCTGCACACCGGGTCAGGCGTGGGTTATATCATCTTGTGGAAAAGAATTCTGCAGATTGCACGTAATGAGAGGCAGTGCCACCCTAATAAAAATAACTTATTATTAGCATCATGCTAATAAAAATATCCTCTGGGTGGGTAAGCTCTCATCTTTCTTGAGGCTGGAGCTGTTTTCTGGGCACACCTTATTGCTTTGCTCCTACAGGGCAGCAATGCTGGAAAGGAGCTCCCAGTGCTGCGGCTCCATCGGGCACCTTGGGTGCGCAGGAATTATTTGGCATTTCCAGGGACCACAGCTCCTGCGAGCTCAAGGATGCACGAGGACCAGTCCCGGTCCCCATCTCTGGTTTTGGGAGCTCCTCATGGGGCTGTCTGCAGACACACCATCTGCCTTCATCCCTGGGCATCGCTCACACTGCAAAAATGTAATAATAAAACAAGGGAAAAGAAAGAAAACATGAAAACAAGGCACTTCTGTGCTTTCAGTGCTCCAGCAGTTGGCAACAGTTTAATGTGTATATATCACTAACGCTGTTTTATGAGCTCCAGTCCCACTGGCATAATTTTTTTAAAATCCCTTTTCCAGTGTAATTGCTGTTTGTTTTGTCATTTCTCAGTGGACAATTACAGTTCAAAAACAAGAGTGGCTTTGAAGATTGCAAGCAGCTTATGCGGGCTTCATTAATACACTATTAATACACTATCGAAGTGTGCTTGAACTCCACCTGCCTGAGGCCTCAGACATAAAAATCTGGCTTCACAAAGCAATCATTATTAGATCTATTTAAAATACTCAGTATTAGCCTGGTCTCCTGGATACATTTCAACGTCAGCACTTTGGGAGGCTGAAATATCTCCTGTAGGTTTGTTCCATTACTTGGTCATTCAAAAAAAATCCCCGATGCTGCCATTTTTTTCTGGAGGAGGGAAAGGAAGAGACAAACCTGACCATGATGTGGGATCCCTTGCCTGGCTTGTCCCAGGATGGGGTGCTCTTCCTGAGTCTGATAGTGGGAATAAAATCATAGGAAGAATAGAAAAAGATTTCAATTCAAACAAGCAGCTCTGCAGCCAAGAGTGGCCAGGGTGACCCCACCAAGCCCATCAGGCACACAACGCCTTTGTGAGGGTGGTGGGAGACTTCCCAAGCCCTGAACATGGAGAGATGTCAAAAGTAAGAAGAGATGCTTTTTAAAAAAGAGAAAAAAAGCAAGTTTCTTGGCTAGCTCAGTCTTACCATTTCTACTGAAAGGGAGCGTTTGCCCTCATAGAGCAGGGGTTTGTAGTGCTCACCACTCATCCATCCATCCATCCATCCATCCATCCACCTGAGGCTTACTTAGGTGTTTAATTGCTCATCAGGAATGTTCTTCCTTAATTAACAGAAAATCATCATTCATGAATAAACCTGTTTGCTGAGAGTTAGTGCTCGGGGCTGCTGTAAGAGCTGGACCCTGCTGACTCTGTGGTCTCCAGCAGGGCTGGGGAAGCACCCACAGGTTCTCGGCCTCTGCTGTATCACGGCTCACTGCACCCTGTCCCCTGCGTCTCGTTCTGCTGCGTCCCATCCCGCTTCCTCTTGTTCTGCTGTGTTGTGTCCTCCTGCATCCCATCCTGCTGATCTCATCCTGCTGACTCTATCCTGCTGCATCCCACTCTGCTGATCCCATCCTGCCACATCCCATCCCACTGCATCCCATCTTGCTGCATCCCATCCTACTGATCCCATCCTGCTGCATCCCATCCCCCTGCCCAGGCTGCCGGGGATGCAGGGCACAGCGAAGGTGCCCTGGGGCTGGGAGGAAGCGGAGATGCCTGGAGCAGGAGCTGAGCGGGCGTGGGACGGCCCCGGGGAACTCTGCTGTCTTGTTTTCCACATCTGCAGGTCGAGACTTTCAAAAATGCATGAGACGCCCTAGTCACCATGAACTCTGTATTAACGGCTTTAGCCCTGAGTTTTCTACTTCTTGCTGCTGGATTCTTTAATAAAAAAGAAATGTGCTTTTTGGGGACTAACTCTCCAGCGGTGATTGCACGCATTTGCAGGTGGAGGAGTTCCTGGTGTTCGCTCAAAGGGATGATGCTGCCAGGTCTGTCCTCTCCCCCTGACCTCTCTCACCTGTGCTCTGGATGTAGGAGATGCGAGGTCTGGCTCAGCCTATTTGCAAAATTTTGGTGCTTTTCCTTCAGTTTTAGAGCACCTGTTGCTCACAACCACGGCACTTCCCTCCAACCCATACCACAATCAAGTCAGACAAGAGCTGGGCTCAACTCCAGCTCCATGCAGCGCTTGAAGAAGCACCTCTTGCTTTTGTAATTATTTTTTAAGAGGGGAAAGTGGGCATATATTGGGAACCTTTTGATCAAACAGCTCCAAATGGGGCCCCAACATCATCTGCTACTCCCTTGAGGTATAGAAAAGGTCAGAATGAGCCAAAACTCCTTCAATAATGAAATTTAAAGTTAAAACCACCATTTGGACATCTGCTGCCACCACACCAAGCTCTGGCCTCAACGGGGTGCTCAGAGGGCAAAAATCACTTGTATCAAAGGTAGAAATGGGGCTCCGGACTTGTGTTCCAGGGCAAAGAGCTTGTCCCAAAGGGAAGGAGGAATTTTCTTCCCTAGAGCAGGAAGGGGATTGCCTGAGGCCATTGGAGCTGGCTGGTGGAGGTACCAAGCAGACGAGGTTGGAGCAGGGTTAGCGATGGGCTGCATCCCCAGGAGATGCTGGGCTGGGGCATGCGTCTGTGTCAGCCTCCCAGGACAGCTTGGGCATCACAGGCAGCAAGGCCGTGGTTCAATGCATGTGTAGGTATAAGATTTTGGGCCACTTTTCTTTTATTTCAATATATTCCCGTGGCAAGGTGCAACCCTGGAGCTCCAGCGCCCCCCTCCATCACCATGCAGCATTGCTGGGCAAAGAGAGGAGATTGCAGTGGGCAACTTAAAGGGCTGGATGGAAAAGTAGAAGAAAAGAAGGCAGCTGCTCGAAACAGCGGCTGTTAAGCTATTATTTTAAGACTAAAAAAGCTTCCTCCAGTCAACCTGATGAGACTTAAGAGACTGTGTCTAGCAGGGAGGCGAGCAGCCCTGGAATTATGGCGCAGTAATTGCTCGGTACTTAAGGTCCAGGTCTAGAAGATCTCTAAGTAATAACTCATTGGAAAGATATTGAGCTCTCATCGCAGAGGAAATATGGTCTCTAAACAGGCAGCTAATGGCACGCCATTTATCTGATGGCAAATCACCCACGTTCATTACTCTGCAGCACAGCCAGAAAGAGAAATAGAAAATTAACTGAAGGAGAGAGGGAAGGATACCTTTCCCACCAGTGTTGCTCCAAGGGTTGCTCCTGAAATCCGTGCAGAAGCTTTTTGCACCCAGGGCTGCTGTCAGCGCATGCAGCCAAGAAAAACCACTTTATGTTCATCTTCCTCCCCGGAGAAAACAAAAATGTTTTCTGTTATTATTTTCACACTATTCAGAGTTCTTGTTGTGAAAATCCTTAACATCCATCAAGGAAAACCTAGGACTGGTGGAAGTTTTATTGTTCTTGCTCATCTTTGCCAGAGCCATGGCTCCAGGGCTGAACAAAGCCCAGATATTCTTTTATTCCCTTCCAGCTCCTGAGCGTCGCCGTACCAAGGTTTTGGACGCCTTACAGCTTCCTCTGCTTAATAACTTCCTTCCTCCCCACTTCTTTTGCTCTCTTCCAGGTATTTCTGGTAGAGGAAATGGCTTTCTGGCTGCCCCAGGCTTTTCCTAAGAGATGGGTAATGTTTTCCAAATAAAGAGAATGGTGGGTGCCCAGCCAGGGAGGGACTGGTCTGCAGGAACAAGGAACACCCCAGCTGGGCACCCCAAGAATATGACCATGGTCTTTCTATCCATCATCTTTGATACGAACATAAATCTCATTTCTCACCTGTGTTTCATAGGAACTGTGGTTTTCCTTTGCAGTCCCAAGTTGTGGTGAAGTGTCTGGAGCAGATGGAGAGGAGGAGGAACCTGCAGGACTTTAAAAAACCATCAGTAATGGGAACAGCAGGACTGAGAGACTGTGAACACCTCTCCTAGCACCTCAGGGTGGTGATTTGAGTTGAAATGTAGCTAAACTCTCTGGCTGACTGAAAAATCATCATTTGTGCCATCAGCTGCTGTTGAAACACCTGAAGAGCTGCCTCCTGCTCCACACCTATAAATGCTTCATCCCCCAGTGCAGCAGCCTCCAAGGATTGCTGAGCGTTTGCAGGTTGCACATGCTGAAAGAAAAAACCTGGTAATTATAGTTTGCATTTCTTTGGAAAATAGAGCAAGTGTCTTCATAGAAAGAGGCTCCTTCATCAATTAATTATCTTTCATCTTGGAGTGATGGAGGAACACCGGGAAAAAATAGTAGCACTTGTTAATACTTAATTTGCCTTTTCTAGGATCGCAGAGGGACACAGTGGTTTGGGGTATGTTTGAGAGAGGCTGCTGTTGATTTTCCCTCCTGTTTCCTGATGGCCAATGGGAAGTTATAAAACCTTGAAATAACCTTGATTTTCTTGGAGAGGATGTTTTCCTTCAAAGAGTGCTAGCTCCTTTCAGCACAACTAAGAGAATGATCTAGAAATTATGGGAAATTATATTTCCTGTTAGTCATGGACAAACTACATCCAAGTCATCATTTCATGTTTGCCACAGGTTGGAAATTTGTCATTTTAATGTGACTGGAGATCCTGTGGCAGTGCTGAGCTGTCACCAGCCGGTGCTGGGGCCAAATCCTTGGTGGGACATTTCCCTGGCAGCAGTTGAGCCCAGGGCTTCTCTGTAACCCCCTAATTCATCACATCATGTGCCTGGAAAAAACCCAAACAGATCAAGGCAGGGAGGGGAGACTCTTCTTTCCTCCTTTGCTTGGCCACCATCTGTTTGTGGAAGGTGGCTCAGCAGCACTGTAGCCAAATGTGGCCATGAGGATCCACAAGGCACCAGCCAAGATGCCCCAAAGGCTTCATCAACCCACAGCAGAGACCTCCGACCTTCATCCCAATCTCAACATTTCCTGTGACAAACTTTAACCATCTAGGGCTGGCCACGGCTGGAGCTAAAGAGACATCAGTGACAGCTGATGCCCCAGCCTTGTGCATGGGCAGGACAGCCCAGAGCCCTGAGGACCACCGGGATGCTGGTATCCACCATGGCTGCATCCCCTCTGCCCAGGCATCGAGATGGATACAACAGGAGTGATAATTTGCAGAGTGTATGCCATGCCAGGAACATCAAGAATAAATCACTTATAACTGCGAAGACGATAATAACAGAAGCCTCCAGGGAAATCTGTACTGCTGAATAGGAGGTTTTTATTTTTTTTTCTTTTTCACTTGAAGTCACTTAATGAACCCTCATGTTGAAATCTTCAGAAAGACTTACCTTGGGGGTATCAGGAAATATTGATAAATAGTGCTTGGCACTTCTGAGGCTCTCAGCGAGTGGCATAAACGTTGTCATGGCATTTGGAGTGGATGCCTTCATGTTTTACCCTCACAGTGGCTCTTCCTACCTGCAAGGTGCAGGCATGGTCCAGAGAGAAGGCAGCATCCCCCAGCCCAGGCCTCTGCTCTACATTCCCCCGCACCCGTCGACAGAGTCTGAACCCCGGGGAAGGGGCTGTTAGCTCAGCAGAAAGACTAATTTAATCCAGAACTTTCCCAAGAAGCAATATATTAGCTGGAAAGCAGCTTGCACACTTTATTTCCTGGTAATTTACAGCCCACACTGCGAGACGGTGTAATATTTGCAAGCAATTAAACAGAGGATGACTCAACAACAGCCACCTCGGGTCAGATTTTCAAGTGTTCATTGCACATAATGAAGAAGAGACTTGGGAAAGCTGCTGCCCTGCTCTGCAGCACCTCACAGCCCCAGCAGCTCCTGCAGGTGGCCTCAGGGCTCCTTCCCACACAGCAGATTCTCCACTGGAGGAAAGGAAGGTATTTATTAAAGAGAGGAGGAATAGTTTTGAGATGCTGTAGGCGCAACTGCCTGCTAATTAGCAAAAGGGAGGTGTTTTGGTGCTGTCTGGGGCAGTTTAAGCCAAGCCTTGCAAGCTGCATCCCCCAGTGCTGGGCTGGGCTTGGTGAGAGGGTCAGTGATGCACGGTGACCATGTGAACTCCTGCATTTTACAAGCCCCATCGTGGATGAAATTGGAATGCTCTAGAATGAGGCAGGACCAGAAGCTGGCTCTAAGCAAAGAGCACCCGGTTCTGTGCCCCTGCCCCCTCCCTCCTGTCAGGACTAATCCCCGTCTGATCTTCCCAGGAGATATGAAGAAGTGTCTGACTTGGATTTACATCTCTCTGCAGATTCTCGCTGTACTTTAGCTGTGTGACATGTCACTATCGACACTGCTGATAACTGAGGTCAACCTCGGGGTACAAGTTGGGAAACTGAGGCACAGCACTTAAGTGCTCACTAATCGGTACCCAGCAGAGCCTGCGGCTGTCCCGGCAGCATCCCCGGACGTCAGCCGGGCTGGGCCAGCCCCAGCCTCCTGACACGAGGTCGTTTGCCTGTTGAATGCACTGCCAGGTAGAGTGACCACAGGCTGCTCTTCTCTTCCACCTGAGGGCACACTGCCTCTCCCTTCCCTGCCCACCATATCCCTCTGACTCCTCTAAACAGCTCTATTTGCTCCTCTGCTGCTTATTTTCCAGGTTATCTGTGCTTCAGAGAATGAATCTATTTACCATCTGCTTTTTCTCATTGCTGCCGGTAGTGGCCAAGAAGTACCCGGGGGAGCGACGCAGGCCTGGAAAGGGAAGAAGTGGGATGGGACCAACACGGAGGCACCAGCCCTCCCAATGCTGTCTGGGTTACAGCTGAGGGCCTGCGGGCAGGGAAGAGTTAAGGGCCCCTCCCTGGCTCAGGGTGCTATAGAAGGGAGGTGATGGAAGGCAGGCGATTTGCATCTCCTTTCTGTTTTGGGGAGGGAGGAGGCTGAAGGGAGGTGCTGCTCACTGGCGGCACAGGGCTTCCCCTCCTGTCCCATGCTGGAGTGGCTGTGGTGCTGCTGAAAGCATCCTGGTGCCTTTGGTCCTGAGCCACCACAGCTGTCCCTGGGCTCTGAGGTATGTGGCATGTGTCTATCTCTCCAAACATAGGATGATGGGATCATTGGGCATTTCGACTGCTTTTTGACTCTGGTGGGAGCTGCCTCCTTTCCTCTTGGCTGCTGAAGTTGTCCTTTAGTGTGTACTGGGTCTGTGCCAGGCTATTGGTGGCTAAAACTGGAGCTGGTTTGGGAGCAGGGACAGGAGAATGTGAACAGCCATCCCACCTCTGCCATGGTGTGGGAGGGGATCTTAAGAGCAGGAGGTGTTTGCAGGCTGATGGCAACACCTGATGGATGCCATTGGGGCTGGCTGCAGCTGATGGGGAAAGGTGGTAATAAATGTAAATAACTGGAGAAAGATGCACAGCATTCTTGAACCTTTGGGAGGGGGAAAACCCTCCCCTGCTCTCTAGGGACAGCCAATGAGGTTGAGATCCTGTTCCTTGTCTGGCAGGGGATGGGGTACCCCAAAGGATGTGCACCCCCAGATCAAGGGGAGCAGCCAGTGATGCAAGCAAGATGACACTGCCCTGCCCCGCACACGGCGGAAAGCAAACACGCACAGAAATAAACCCACTGTGCTCTACCTCATGGTCCCTGCTATTGATAAAGCGGCATTTCACAGACAGGGATAAAATGCAGGAATAAACCACAGCAGCTGAAGAAGCGGGTGCAGCTCCACGGCCACAATGGCTGGGCAGGGACATTGTGGCTGGCAAGGGTTGCTCACGGTGTCATGCCTCGAGGTGACCTTGTGCCATTCCCCTCCTGGGGACCCCTGCTTTTCAGCTAGGCAGTGGTCCACAGCACCTTGCCTAGCAGTTCCCAATGATTAAAGGAAACCGCAGGGCCAGTATATATAATAGCTGCTGAATTATCAGTTTTGCCATAAACCATTATTCATTATTTGAGTTTCGCTGGATAACCTGGACCCTGTTGTAAAAGTGCTATTTCTTCTGCAGTCAGCTGTATTTTAATAAGTTACATTATGGGTAAAGCATCCCCAGAGAAAATTCAAGCATTGTTCCATTTATCAACCATGCAAAGTTCAGAATAAAAATATTCAAAGGTGAGGTAATGTACTGTGACATTGTGCAAGTTAATTTATAAAAGAATTAACTGTGTTTAGAACAGTAGGAGAGGAAGAAACTGCTTTCTCCAGCCAACCAGCTTTGGAGTGGCCCTAAAATGAAAGGTACTGGCAGAAAAACATTTGTTCCTTAAAAGAAATTTTTTTAACAAGTTTAGGTGCTAAAAGTGCAATGAGTAAAACCAGAGTTAAGTGGAATTAACCCAGGGAGATTTTTGGTGCTAGGTAATTCCCATCAGCTGGAGAACAGCTACACTGCCTGGTCTCCTTGGCACTGTTAATTAAGCAGTATTAATGAGAGCTCTGGGATGGCAGGGGCTATCAAAGGCCAGGAGCAGGAGGGCTCACCAGCACCAGGGTGTCCCAGGCTTCAGGCTGCCTCCAGCCACAGCTCACATGTGGCCACCACGAGCGTCCCTGTGCTCTGAGGTCCCTGAGCAGGGACACAAGAATTGCTGAGTGTCCTCTGCCAGTGATGGGTGCTGCAAGCTGCAAGTGCCAGCTGTGAGGCCTGGAGTGCAATGACTTGGGAGATCTCTGTGCTGTTTTCTGTCACCGTGCTGCCTTGGTGCCCTCAGGACACAGGATCTCTTCTGGGTAAACCACAGGACCAACCTTGGGTTCCTCTCCCCAGGTCCCACTCCTGTGTATGGGTGGGGGTGTGGATCACACCAGGTTTTGTGTCACCCGCCTTGCTGGCCATTGCCACGTGGGTTAGTGGGACAGAAACTGAGAGACAGTTTTCTGTTCAGGAAAACTGCAGTTCTGTAAGGACTACAACACTCTCATGGGAACAAAGTGATAAAACCTTCTTATAGTTTTCAGCTAATACTGGTATGTGGTGGTCAATGTCTTCAGCGGTCTTGAGATAAACAGGGGCAGAGGCTGGGGGGAGCAGGAACCCAGAGGAGTTGGCCCCCAACTGGCCCCACTGGCCAATTAATATTATTCCATATCAAACATGTCGCATTCATTATAAATTGTGGAGTTTGCTGAGGACTGCTCTTCTTCATCTTCCCTCTTCCATACCTCAAGAGGGATTTGTCTACTCTCCTGTCTCTGAGCCCTATTCCCCCCCAGTATAGCCTGAGTATAACCATGTACTTTATATTAATAGGGTTAGTAATATTATGGTTTTTATTATTATTTTATTAAATCTATTTCTATTTCAAACCATGGGTGTCCTTTCCTTTTCCCGACTCCCCTCCCTGGGTGGGGAGGACTCATTGGGTGACAGAACTCTCCAAACCGCAACACCACGTTCCCCTGTGCTTCAGGTCTGGCCCCAGGCTGTGATGATGCACGGATCCTGCAATGACTGATGGAGCCAGGAGATGCCCTCCAGGGCTTTTATTCCGATGAATGTTTGCAAATCACTTCTTCCCCCTTATCTGGCAGCTTTCGCCTCTGCTTTGCAAAAGCTGAGCAGAGTCTCTATTTAGTAGCTATTTTTCAAAATAATGATTTAGAATAGATTGAGAAAATGAAACTGCTGAAGGAAGAGAGGACCAGTTTGGGTGCTGGGACGGCCTAATGAAGTCCCATCGAAGTTCCCGTTTGTCAGCTATTAATTCTCTCTCCAATTCAGTCCCCAAATTACTTTCCCTAGAACTGAATCTAAATATGAAAATCAATTAAGAAGGGAACAAGTAGCTACATCTGGGAGAGGGGAGAGAAGGCAAATATAATGACAAATCACCCGGTTCCTTTCGAGCATGCAAATTAACATTTAGAGTGTATTTTGAGGAAGGGGAGCTTGGAAATGCCACTTCGCAGAAACTGCTAGATCAATTTTCCAAGCCTGAGTGCTAGAGATTCTTCAAAGTTACCAAGGGCTCTGTCTTGGGATAAAAATATAAAAAAGACAAGAAATCAATGCTGATAATTAATTTAACAGAATCTATTCGTTCTTTCTCTTTCCAGTCAATGCAAAGAGAAAATCATACAGTAGCTGAATTTTACATTTCCATAGAGACTGCGCTGGGACAAAATGAATAAACGCTCATAAATTACTTCAAAAGCTCTGCTACATTGTTGGCGTGCAGCTTTTTAATTAACTGGAGGAATTTGTCACCGCTTTCCCCTGCTGCCCTTGCAAGGGAAAGCAACTGCCACCTGACGTGCCTGGGCAGCCCAGCCCTTCGAGAGGATGCAACTGCAGACCACGATGTGGACGAGCTTTAAGCTGGGAAACATCAGTGCGTGTTCCCCAGCTCCTTCTTCAGAGAGGTATTTTTAAAGCACTGGTTCAACTTACAACTGGTGCATTGCAAAGCCCAGCACTCATCCCAGGAGCTGATATCCCAGCCAGGATCTCACGTGTGTCCTGCAGATAGGAGCTGGGTGGGGTTTGGTAGGGTGACTCTACTAGGGACAGACTTTTTAGCAGGGCTTGTAGCAATAGAACAAGGGGTAATGGTTTTAAACTAAAAGAGGGGAGATTCAGACTAGATGAAAGAAATTTGTTATGATGAGGGTGGTGAGACTCTGGCACAGGTTGCTCAGAGAGGTGGTGGGTGCCCCATCCCTGGAAAGGTCAGGTTGGACAGGGCTCTGAGCAACCTGATGTAGTTGGAGATGTCCCTGCTCACTGCAGGGGTTGGACTGGATGGCCCTAGAGGTCCCTTCCAACCCAAACCCTTCTGTGATTCTATAAGTAGTCTGAGTTTTTGTAGAGTTACTAAATATTCCGGGGTTTTTGTAGGATTCCCAAATAGTTTAGGATTTTGTAGAGTTACTAAATATTTTGGAGGTCTTTTAGAATTCCTAAATAATTTGGGTTTTGCAGGGTTATTATGTAGTGCTGGACTCAGACTCCACAGCAGGAGCAAGCAGGGCAAGGCAGGGCAGTGGCACCACCTTTGCTCCAACTGGCAGCAGGCAGAGAGGAGCAGGTTTTTTAATTATTCAAAACTTATCGTCCTTCCCATTAGAAACAAATGGGAAGCGGATGGATTTGGGTAATGAATCCCCAGTAGGGTACTTAGGTTTAAAGCAAAACCTGTCCAGTTAAATGTGACCTGTGGAAATGGATTTGATTGCTCTAATCTCCCAACTTCAATTTGGTGGCAGTGTTAGCATATTGCCAGGCAGAAGGGCTGTGCAAAGAATATGAAAAATAGAAAATAAGGAAGAAGAATGGGCTCGGGCAGGGTTTGCCTTTGGGCTCAGCTTCAACAGTGAGGGGGAGGCTGAGGGATGAGAGGAGCACAGGATTTTCCCTGTGTACAAACCAAACTTGTGTTTTTCACATTGTTCATGTATGAACACAGGGATTTTCCCCAGGGTGAAATCCTTTACTTCTCATTGCAGCCCAGGGACATGGGATTGCACTTCTCAGTCCCAGTTCACTGGTTACCTTGATAATATTCAGTGAAAAATAATATACAATATCAAAATCTAAAGCATCTGGAGCAGAGTCCTGAATCACAGAATCACAGAACGTTAGGAGTTGGAAGGGACCTCGAAAGATCATCCAGTCCAAGCCCCCTGCCAGAGCAGGATCATCTAGACCAGGTCACACAGGAACACGTCCAGGCGGGTTTTGAATGTCTCCAGAGAAGGAGACTCCACAACCTCTCTGGGCAGCCTGGTCCAGGGCTCTGTAACCCTCACAGTGAAAAAGTTTTTCCTCATGTTCAGGTGGAACCTCCTATGCTCCAGCTTGCTCCCATTGCCCCTTGTCCTGTCATTGGCTGTCACTGAGAAGAGCCTGGCTCCTTCCTCCTGACACTCGCCCTTTACAAATTTATAACCATTAATGAGGTCACCCCTCAGTCTCCTCTTCTCCAAGCTAAAGAGACCCAGCTCCCTCAGCCGCTCCTCATAAGGGAGATGCTCCACTCCCTCCATCATCTTTGTGGCCCTGCGCTGGACTCTCTTCAGTAGTTCCCTGTCCTTCTTGAACTGAGGGGCCCAGAACTGGACACAATATTCCAAATGAGGTCTCACCAGGGCAGAGTGGAGGGATAGGAGAGCTTCTCTTGACCTACAACCACCCCCTTCTGATACACCCCAGGATGCCATTGGCCTTCTTGGCCACAAGGGCACACTGCTGGCTCATGGTCACCCTGCTGTCCACCAGGACCCCCAGGCCCCTTTCCGCTCTGCTGCTCTCCCGCAGGTCAGTCCCCAGCCTTGTCCCCAGATGCAGGACTCTACACTTGTCCATGCTGTATTTTATTACATTTCTCCACACCCAACTCTCCAGCCTGTCCAGGTCTCACTGAATGGCAGCACAGCCTTCTGGAGTGTCAGTCACTCCTCCCAGTTTTGTGTCATCAGCAAACTTGCTGACAGTGCACAATGTTACCTCGTCCAGGTCGCTGATGTATGTATTGAATAGTGCTGGTCCCAGCACTGAACTCTGCGGGATCCCACTAGATATAGGCCTCCAAGTGGGCTCTGTCCCATTGATCACAACTCTCTGACTTCTTTGCTTCAACCAGTTCACAATCCATCTCACTACCCGATCATCTAGACCACACTTCCTCAGTTTAGCTGTGAGGATGCTATGGGAGGCGGTGTCAAATGCTTACTGAAATCAAGATAGACTACATCCACTCCCCTACTATCATCTATATACCTGGTTATGTCCTCATAAAAGGCTACCAGGTTGGTCAAACATGACTTCCCCTTGGTGGGGAGCCATGCTGACTGCTCCTAATGACCCTTATCCTTGATATGTCTGAAGACAGCACTGAGAATAAGCTTTTCCATCACCTTTCCAGGCATGGAGAACTGGTCTGTAGTTACCCGGGTCCTCCTTCTTGCCCTTTTTGAAGACTGGAGTGACATTTTCTTTCCTTCAGCCCTCGAGCACCTCTCCTGTTGCCCACGACTTACCAAAGATGATGGAGAGTAGTCTAGCAATGACTCACGCCAGCTCCCTCAGCACCCGTGGGTGCATCCCATCAGGGCCCATGGATTTATGTACGTCCAGATTGCTTAACTGATCTCTAACCCAGTCTTCATCAACCAAAACCAGAAAGACAAACCCTTCTCAATTCCCCAAAAAACAGTGATTGGAGCAGTTCCTGTTTTAATCTGGATGGCCCAGTGAGCACTGCCAGCCATCTGCCCCATGTGCCCAAAGATTTCCACCCTTCATGAGGATCTGGTCTCTGAGATCAGATTTTCCAGCTTGCTTTGCACAAAACTGGAAAAAAATGCTACGCCAGGTAGCTGGATCTGCTTGGTGCTAAAAAAGGGAGAAAGAATTGACCTGCCACTTTGGAGTAAGGGATGGTGTTTGGAAGAGGAAGGGCAGCCAAGGAAAGGTTGCATTTATTATCCTTGTTGTGTCTTTTATTGACAAAGTTTTATGGGCATTTTTCTCTTTCTGCTTTCTCATTGTTTTTCCTTTGAAGTGGCCAGGCTGTTCCCAGCCAGTCAGGTAAGGAAGGTGCAAACCCTGTTAATTACAGCTGGAGGATGGGAACTGAGATTCACCCAACCAATCTCTTTTAACGCCCAGCCCTCTGTCATCCCAGAACAAGCCATCATCCCCAGTTCAGCAGAAGCCCAAGCCTTCCCGGGACCAGTTCAGGTGCCTTCTGATCCCAGTTCATTTGGCACAAACCCACACAAGCTCCAGGACTGCATTTTGCAGCCACAGTCCAATGTGACTTGGAGCAGAATGGAGCCTCACATGGGCTCCTTTTTTTTCCGCCCTCATTAACAAATAAATCTCTTGGCGGATGAGGTTTATATGATGGATATTGGCCATGATCCGAGTAGGGCAAGTGATCATGTTCAACTATTTTATTAGCAAGACAAGGCTCATCCTGGTGACTCCACGCTCCGGCTCCAGGCGGGATGCAGCAGGTTGGTGCGCGTGGTGGGATTGGATGCTGCTGGCTCCAGTGGCACAGCCAGTCCTGTCCCGTCCCCTCTCCCCATGGTTTCTGAGCTGCATCTGCCCTCGCTACTGGCCTGGGCCGTGTGGCAGCTGCTTAAAATGAAGGAATTTCTGTTTTCTTTATGTTAAAAACAATATAAATGATATATCAAAGCAGAGGATGATCAAGGGTTAAACTTTTTTTTTTGACAGTTCAGTTGCTGTGTCTGTATTTGGAGTTTTTGGTCGAGTTCCTGTCCCCAGTTTTATTAGCAACAAACCCCAGCACGTTTGTCATGGGGAAGGAGAACATCAACTGACATTTTTAGGCCAGGGCCAAATCCATCACTTGTCAGGCAGCTCCACAACTGCCTCTGCGCGTTTGCTGGGGAAGACGGATGGTCCCATGCTCCCACCGTGTTCCCATCCTGTCCGCCACTGTCCTTGTGTCCTGTTTGTGTTTAAGCACATCTCGCCCAGATAAATGCCCCAGCCAGAGCCCACAGAAGTGGTCACAGCTGCCCAGGAGATTACTGAGAATGAATTTCTCCAGCCTGGGGGAGATTAGGTCCATCCCTTGGGGATGCTGCTAGGCTCTGCAGAGGCAAGGCAGGTGCCAAGAAGCTCGAAGGCTTTGCCCTAGTTTGTACTTTTTTCCCCACATCATCCATCCTGCAGAGCTCATATAAAGCCATTTCAGTCTATTGCCACCCTTGAATAAACCCAAGACACCACTGAGGCTGCTCCAGGACCCTGTTACCCCTGTCTTGCAGCTGAGGAGGGAAAACGCCATGGATGTAAGCAGGGAAGGGAGCACACAGAGTCCTCAATATTGCCCAGAGGTGAGCAGCACGGAGGAGAGGAAGGCGGAGATGAAACACACCGTTAACAGCCTAAGTATTACATGCCAGGCAGTGCAGCACCCTGAAAGCTGGAGAATTAAATCAAAAAGACGTTGTCAGGCTGAATAGTGTCAGCAGGAGAGGCACCCGCGCTTGGCGTCTTGGTGTCAGCAAAGCCTTTCCAGCTCCCGTTGTCTTAACTCATGTTTTGGCAGGTGAGTCCCCACTGATTTTGGGGGTCAACTGATGAGTGTTTTACCTCAGGGTGCTGGGGTGGAGCGAGCCCTGCAGCCTGGCTGGCTCGGCTGCTTTCTTGTGTGGTAGGAGGTGGCTCTGCCTCTCCCTCTGCCTCTGCCACCCTTTTCCCTGCTGGCCCTGTGCACACTGGGGTTGAAGTTACTCATCTCTCCTCTCACCTCCAGGCTTAGTAAGAGGGGAATTGGTTGATGGCTTTGCCTGCAGCTTGAGTAATGCAGTGCTGATAGCATGAAGGGTTTTATTTGCCATCAGAACATGGCTTGAGGTGGGAAACACTGACCTGTATGGATCATTATCTGTACATAAAGACGCCACGTGTGTGACCTTTCTGGAGAGCGAGGCTTGTTGTCTCCCTCCTTTTCTGCTTCATTTTGGCATTGCTCTTGACTCTTCCACTGTCTGATGGCCACTTACAGCTGGGAAAACCAGCAGCAGTGCCCTCTGGCATCCCCTAAGATGCTGTGGGGCATTCAGGCAGCATCAGCATCCAGCCCAGACCTGCTGTAGGGTTTTACCAACCACACAAACCTTTTGCAGGGTTTTTCTCTGGAGCAGCCAGCTCTCAGCACCCTGCTCACCTTTTTGGGGTGTGAGAGGCTCTCAGCAGTGGCAGTAATACAGAGTGGGGACAGAGAGAAGAGCAGGAGGGTCTTGGGAGGGGCACAAGCAGAGCTGGTGCTGGCTGCCTAATGCAGAGCAAATGCTTGGGGCCATAAGTATTTACCTGTGCCTTTTTCAAATGTGTTTGCCCTGGCTCTTTGAACCAAGTGCCTGGGTGTAGCAAGGTCTCCGTATGACAGACCCGCACCACTGAGCAAACCTGGGTGCTCCCAGTGCAACCAGGCAAGGAGAAACAACCTCTCAGCTCCCCCAAAATGCCCACACATGCTTAATTTTGGTCCAAGATCCTCGTTTGGCAGCGGGAAGCTGAATATCAGCAGGACTGAGGTGATGGTTTCTGTTTGGGGTGTGGGATTTGGCTCTGCAGTGAAGCTGGATCCTGCTGGGGGAGGACTGGATATGGGTAACCCTGACCTGCAGGAACCTCCTGTACGGCAGCTTTACTGATGATGGTGGCATTCAAGGCCCTGCTTAATGCTTCTAACTTCATCAATATCCCTGAGAGAAACCACAAAAATCCCAGCTAAAGTGCCCCAGTTGGCATCCAGTGTTTAACTGCTGGCACACAAAGTTGGTATCAAATAATGCACTGTAGAAAAGAGAAGTGTGATTTTGCAGTTGGGGAAACTGAGGCACGGGCAAGCTGACTTGCAACTGGAGTCACTGGGTGAAGAAATGAAGCTTCTTCACATCTATTCGATTACCCCAGAGAAGGGATAGATCCCTCTCTGCTGCCTTTGCCCCAGTCCTGCCTGCTTTGTCGGCATTGCCTGTCGGTCAGGATGGGATGTTTGCAAATACTTTCAGGTCACAAACCCACACCAGGCATGTGATGGTGTCCAGAGGGTCACTGCTCTCTCAAACCGTGCCTTGGTACCATCGACAGAGATGTGGTCATTAAGCCAATTTAATCTTTATTTCCAGGTCTGTTTGCAGGCAGCAGTTAATTGATGTTTTATTCTCTGCTCGGGCTCGTCTCGTCAGGTGCAGCGCAAGTTCAACTGTGCAGAGCAAACCACGCACAGATGGGGGACAGCATCTCTTTATTTGCCAGGTATGCGGCTTTGTCCAACATTATGTGAAAAACGAGATATCTACATTGGACTCTCGTAGGGATAAAGGTACCTGTGTGAATTGGGATTAGGGTTTTGATTCGGGTTTTTTTTTCCGCTTCTTCCTTTATTTCTGTGAAAAATGAAAGCAGTAGCATCACAGCCACAGAGGCAAGGCTTTCTTGGAGAAGATCCAGGCTGGTTTGACACTCTGTTGCCCTGAATGACAAGAATAAAAAAATTAAAAAATAAAGGAAAGAAATTACAGCAGCCACCGCTCCTGCTCCAGCATTGCTAATCCAACAGCTGAAGGTTTATTTGTACTGACTAAGCTGAAGTGAGCAACTTAATTCCCTTTTAATTCTCTTCAGAAGACTGCAGAAAGTCTAATAGCTGTTTCCTTGCTTGCAATTAACTCAGCGGCAGCCCCCAGCCTTCCTGGGCTGTGTGGGTTTGGTGGTGGCTGTGTGGGTTTGGTGGTGGCTGTGTTTTAATTGCCCCTTCCCAGTACTGGGTGTAAATCAAGCCCAGGAGCAGCACTGGTAGAGCTGCTGAAGATGAAGCTTTTATTTTGTGTGTGCTGTTTATATTATTCAGGCAGAGGGTGGCCTCGCTCTGTACCCCCCGGGACAGCAAAGACCCTGCCACGTGCCGTGGGGCCATCCTGAAATTTGTCAGCCAGGGTTCAGCCAAATGCATCTCTTTAGAGCCTCCCCCAGGCCCTGTGGCTCCAAAAGGCATTGCGGGGGGTTTAATACACTGCAAATCCCACTTAATATTTATAGCATCTCCATGAGCATCCCTGGGCTTGTTGTGGTCATGGCAAAGCTGTTCAGTGCTGGCTTCTCCCTGACAGCCCTGACTGCAGAGCCCTGCAACGAGACCTTCACATTCCTGTGCTTGCTGGCTAAAGTTTTGGGAAATCTGGCAGAGCATCCCACTTCACTCTGCCCCAGGTTGGTATAGATTATTCCAGCCCATAAAACTAACCTCCATCAAATTCTGGTGTGTGCAAGGCAATCCTTTTTCTACAAGAACACCTTCAGCAAATAGACCATTTAAAAATAACCCAAAAAATCAAACCAAACTTAAAGAAAAAAAAATAACCCCCCAAAAAACCAAAATCCATACTATTTTGCAGTGAAAATCAAGTATCTTTTAATCAATGTGGACTTTCAGGGGGATTTCTGGGTGTGGGTTCTGCTCCTCTACAACTCTCTGAATCTTGGAAGACATTTGTGAGAATAGAAATTGGATTACCAATTGCACTTTTTGTATTTGAGGTATGGAGCAAATAGCGGCTGAGTGTCAGGACTGGAAACAGGGATGATAAAGGGAGCCCCCAAATATGCACTGAGGAAGGACGGCAGGAGAACGGGGTTTGTACCCTTCTGTAATATTTAGTATCTGTGAACCTCCAGCCTGCAACTAGAGGTGGTTGAGAATTTGATGTAAGTGCTTTTTTTACTAGAATAAATATTCCAGGCGATACTTGCAGGGAAAAGTGTTGATCTTGATGGGTTGTGGTGGAGGAGGCTTGGGAGTTGTTTCAAACTCTGCCTAAATAGTCACCCACTGGTGGTGGGAAACAGCTTCTCATTGGGAGCTTGAAGCCAATGTGTCATAATTCAGTAAGAGCAAAATCAAATTGCTCCACCTGGCTCGATAACATTCCTCACTTTCTGTGGAAATAAGAAGTTTGTTATTTATTTGTTACACTTTGGTGCTGTAAGTGAGTCCAGCTTGCTGGAAAGGGGAGCTACTCCCACGTGGACATCGCAGATGGGGGGCAGCAGCACAGCCCCCGCTCTGGTCCTCTGGAGATGAAGGATGCGGCTTCAGCTTGGTCAGAGGAGCCAGATCAGGGGCTGCCCTCTGCCCTGCTCACCCTGTCACCATCCCGGCTTGGCTCAGGACTGCAACACGGCCCACACCTGGTGGGGAAGCCAAAATAGCCCTTCATGCTCGGGGTGAAAGCTGTTGCAATGGGAAAGCCAAGGATCTGGCAAGGCTGGAGAGGGGGAGGATGCTTTTATGGTGATGTTTTGCCCAGAGAGGTTGTGGAGTCTCCTTCTCTGGAGACATTCAAAACCCGCCTGGACGCCTTCCTGTGTAACCTCATCTAGGTGTTCCTGCTCCGGCAGGGGGATTGGACTGGATGAGCTTTTGAGGTCCCTTCCAATCCCTAACGTTCTGTGATTCTGTGATTCTGTGATGTTGAATAGCTGATGGATTATTGCTAGTAACAGGGCAGAGCCCAGGCTCGGGGTACAGCTGACCCCACAGCTTGCTCTATGCCAGCCCTGCAGGATGGTTCACTCAGCTCCCTTGGAAACCCTGCATCCCATCCCTCCTTGCATGCTAACAAGCTGCTTGTAGCACATCCTTCAAAGAAACTGCCTGATTTCTTTCCCTTGCTGTTTTCACACATCGCTTATTGCCTAACAAGGAGCAGTTGCCTGCTCGGCTGAAGGATGCTGTCTGCTTTGTGCTGAGGATGGGGAACTGGGACTCCTGATATCCTTGGCCACAAGGTTTGGAGGTTTCCCCCACAGAGAGATGCAGGGGAAATATCCAAACCCATGCCGAGAGGTGGCAGGTCACAGTAGGTGTCCCCAAGCCTTGCAGGGAGGATGCCCATCCTGAAGAACCTCGCTTTTTATTGCCAGCACCGCTGCCAGGATCAGCACTTCCCAGCTCCAGTCTTCACTGACATCTAGTGGCAATGGAGACACTCAGAGCTGGCAGTGGAGTGGCTGCTCAGGAGCCAAAAAGCGGGCTGCAGCCTTTCCTGCAGGTCCTCATCCCTGGTGGGATGTCATTCCCTTGAGGAAAGCCACCCTCTTGCTATGCACACCAGGCAGGGACCTTGCAAGTCGTGTGCAAGTCCTTGGCTCTGCAGATGGGGACATCGAGGTGGAGAGGGGGTGCATGGCCTTGGCCCCCCAGTCCTCTGATTTGGTCCTTTTACCCTAAGATGGCAGGGTGGGGAAAGCCTCGTCCTTCCTTATGCTAAGGGAAAAAGGAGCAATGGGTTTGCCAGTCTGAGGCACACAAAAGGTGATCCTGCTCTGGCAGGGGGTTGGACTGGATGATCTTTCAAGGTCCCTTCCAACTCCTAACATTCTGTGATTCTGTGAAATAGTCAAGGGTGAAAAGACTTTTTAAATATATGGTGCAGGGTGAAAAGGCTTGCTCCAGCGCTTGTTAAAGATAACAGCAAACCATTGCTGGCTGCAGGTTACCTGCTCCATCACCCTTCTCCCCTCTCCTCCAGCAGCCAGGATGGTTTTGAAACATGCTACCAGCAGCATTAGTCGTGATGGTTCCTCACAGCTTTCCCATCTGAAGGAATGAAAAGTTTTGGCAGGAGGGGCCAGCCTGGGTCAGGCTTGATCTGTTTAAATTAAGCTAAAAGCTGAAAAAGTTGGGGCTGGGGAAGGCAGCAGCAGGAGAGGCAGCTGTGAAGAGTGGAGGTTGTTGAGGCTGGAGGGGCTGGGAGCTCCACGGAGATGGATTTCTCTTGAAGGAGGTGGGTAGATATCCCTGGTCTTGTCACCCCACCAAAGACAAGGGGTGATGCTGTTCTGCACCCACAAATCCAGTTTGCAAAAGCAGTGCTGGTGCAGCACCCAGTGCAACCCATCCCTCAGCATGGCCCATGGCCGCAGTGGCTCTTGGGGCCAGAGCTGACCCTTGCTGCCTGGACAAATGTTACCTCCTCCACCAAAAAACCCCAAACCTGGTTCACTTTGTTGCAGTGCAAACACATTTTTATGGCATTTTTAACCTCCACAGTTCTGAACTTTGCTCTCAAAGTGTCACGGAGCCCAACTCAGCCTCCACGCTGCTGAGAATCGGTCATATTGGAACACATTATTTGATAGGAATCTGCCTGGTTTTTTTCTTGTCACTGAACATCCTTATCACTGCCTCAGCTGTGTGTGTGCATGCAGGAAAGCTGTTCCTTCCCATTCATCTGCTAGAGATTTGGCCAATTCGCTGCCCTCGAAGGACTATAGAGCACAATGGCCCAGTCATCCCTTTTTGACATAGTTTTTCCCTTCCTTTTCTAGGACAAAAATTTGCAGCTCAAAAGCTCCGTTCCCAGCTCTGCAGCAGGAGGAGCAGAGTGAGGGGAGCCCAACCTGGCTCCAGAGGGGAAGGTGAAACCCCAGAAGAGCTGGGACATGCCCTCCATGCCCATGACCTCCGATCTACAGGAGTACCTAACCTAATTTGCTGATTTTCAAGCAAATTAACTCCTGGGCAGGTCTGAAACCAAGTGGCTCTGTTAAGAAAAATCGCACTAAGAGTGGAGGAGATAGTTTGCCAAGGAGGTGGGAGCCAGCAGCAGCTGGCAGATGGATATTCCCAGTGCTCAGCGTGGTCAGAGTCCAGCATTGCAAGGCCCAAGGTGTTCAAAGCTCAAAGCTAAATGCTTTTTCAATGAGGTAACATAGCTGTGATATTTATTTGAGGCTCATGTTTTGCATACAATTTTTTTTTTTTTACCTATTTCTCTTTTATTTTGTTTCCCTTGCCACTGGGAAGAAGAAAAGAAAAGCCAGTAATCTTCAACTGGCAGGCATGGAGGAGATAAGCCCCAGGTGCCTCCCAATGCTCATGGAGGAGTTTTGTTCTCCCTCCTTATCTGCACCTCACGGCCACATCATCTCAGGGCTCAATGCAGGACCAGGGGGGAGTGAGAGCATTGCTGTCCCCATCCCTGCCCCAGGCAGGGGTCCAATGGTGGGCTGTGATGCCAAGTGTGTTTTCCAATGATAACCCTTATCCCAGCCTGGCACAGCTCAGCACGCACTGACACTGCTGTCGATGATGGGAGTGCCTGGACCATAAACCCAGCCTGGCACCGGCATCCCTGGAAGAACTTGATGAGCGCAAAGAAACCAGTTTTCCCCATCTCTTCAGGTATTGGAGCTTTCAGTGCTAATTATTGTGTGTTTTAATTCATCCATAACCGATAAAATCTCCAAAGCTTAAATGTCTTCCTCTAATGCTTCCAGATTTTTATTTCTTTTTTCCTTTGAACTTCTGCAATGGAGCCTCTGGGACCCCACAGCTCTCGCTTTATGTTTGCTTTTAATCAGCTTTCTTTTCTTCCCCAAACTGAAGACAAATAATTCTACAATGTTTTCTCCTTGAAAATTTCTCCACATTGAGAAGAAGAGAGGAGGAAAGCATGACTTGTTAAAGGCTGAATTTCTTTATGTCTTTCCTCCTTTTTATCTACTTCGCCGCAAGACAAACAACTCTCTTAATTTAGCTGAGAAATTGAAGGGTGCTCGTATAATTCGGCAATGGTCCAGCCCGCTGGCTGCCTGGGGAACTGCTGTCAGTGATTACGGTGAAAATAAGGTGATAGGGTGTCTCATCCCAGCTGATGCTGCAGGATCCCAGGCTGGGGAATTCAGTTTTTTGTGGCAGAAAGCTGCTCAGCATCACTGTGAGAGCAGCCCCAGTCCTGGTGTGGTGAAAGCCTGGCCGCTGGTGCAGTGAAACACCTCTGATAGATGCTGGAGGTTAGTTTGTGCTGCTGTGTGAGTTGGGGTGGTGGTTAGAGAAGGAGACAGCATCTGTAGCACCCATGGGTGCCATTCTCAGCCAACAGCATCTAGGGTAGTGGTGAGTTCCCTAGGATTATCCTAGAAGATGGATTTGGTGGCCAAAAGCACAAATCTTGCCCTCGCAGAGGCCCCAGACATGAGTATCTTACTGTGTCCGATGCCTCACTTCACAGATGAGCCCAAGAAGTGGCTGTAAATGCCATCCTGCATCCCCAGACAGCTATGCACAGCTGCTGGGGTGCAGCCGTCTCCCCCCCACATCTCTGGGGTGCAAAACCTCGTAATTCTGCAGCCTGGATGGGCTCCAGGAGGATGGGGGCTGACATGAGCATGGACAAAAGGTGATGCATGGAGGCCCTGGAGGCTGAGCGATGGGTGTCCAGGTCACACAATGGCTGTCCTGGCAGGGCGATGGATGCCCAGGCTGACACAACCGAGCAGAAGCTCACCCTGTGGTTCTTATGGGCAGAGCTCAGAAACCCCAGCACAGCCCAGGTGCCTGTATAAGCTGACTGGGATGTGACCTGTGCTGGGAAGGTGACTACAGGGCCCCTGCGCTCTCCTCCTTCCAGAGAAGCCAAGCAGAAATTTTGAGGTAATTTTTCAGCTTTTCTTGTATTTGCTCCCTGCTGGAGCTGATTTATCCCTGCAGCTCGCAGAGCTACATCCAAGAGGGACATGTTTTGCCTTTGTAGTACAAGAGATTGCTATAAATTATTAGCTTCTTTGTGTCAAGCGGAGCCCGACACAGCCCATAAACCTTTCTGGCCATGTTATTGCCCTTGAACGTGGCACCAGGTTGTGAGCAGCGAGCTGGCCCAGACCCAAAGGAAGCTCAAAGGATGGATTTTTCTCCAATGTGACCCTTGTTCCTAATATTAACCATGGACTTCAGGTGTCCATGGAGCCTCAGGGGGAAGGGCTCTGCCCTTGCTGTCACTCCTGTCACTGAACAGCCACCAGTCGCTCCAGCTAGGTGGTAACATGGCTACCCCTCCAATGCAAGCGGGTGGGCAAAGCAGCCCACAGCAGGTGTTTGCAAGGCTTGCAGGGGGAATAACAACAACAACAACAACAACAACAACAGTAGTAGTAGTAGTAGTAGTAGTAGTAGTAGTAGTAGTAGTAGTAGTAGTAGTAGTAGTAGTAGTAATATCATCATCATCATCATCATCATCACCAATTGTTAACCCTGAGCACAGAACCAGTGAGATTAAAAATCAGTGGCGTCAAGGCAAGACTGCAGCATATTGAATATATCATCCATAAGTGATGGGTGCAGGAGGGCAGAGTGGGAAGCGAAAGGGATCTCTCGAGAGCCACAGAAACTGGACTTTTAATTCAAAACTATCCTTCACTGACTTGAGCAGCTCTCCTGCAAGGCCATTTTTTATATCCCCCTGTGCAGCAGCAATGAGGAGGTAACAAGAGAGAAGGGAAACAGATCGTCTCGCAGCCTTATCAGGCCCATTTCAGTGCTGTAAATTACAGATATATATGGTACAAAAGAGTGCTGGGATATTAATTTCTGTGGTTGAAAATCACAGACCCTCTGCTTTAATTTACTGCTAAATAATAAATGACTTCGTAAGATACTCAGCAAAGATAAAGACGCCCTGGTAAATCAAACAGCTCATAAGCACTTATGGATCAGTCTATCTTGTATGTGTACTTAAGTGGTTTATATTGTTCTCACAAAGCAGAAATAAGCAGGCTTTTAACTGATGCTATCTGCCAAAATAAAGGATGAACCCGTGAATCAAATGGCTCCCTGCAAATCCTCATTTGCATTTGCAGAATTAAATGAAAAGGGATTCTGAAACATTTAGACACAAGCCCAAAATCTGCCCTAGAGGAGGCAACAGATGGAGTCAGTGGGGCCATCATGGAGAGTAGCAGGTAGGTTTATATAGCGTTTGTACAGGGTTTTTATAGGGTTTATATAGGGTTTACCCACAGCTCACCAGGAGGAGGAATGGAGTGCATGGATGAGTCTGGAGGAGACCAGGGTTTGGAGACCTCAGCTTGCATCGGCAAAACCAGCCTGAGCGCATCCATTCCCAATGCACTTCGTGAGAAATTGTGCAAACCAAAGTGAGACAAGGGTGGCACTGGGAATCCAGATCTGAACCAGAGAGTCTGACCCTGGGCTGTTTCTGCCTCAGTTTCTCTCTTGGTATGCAGAAGATGCCACCTGCCTCCTTGGGCTGCCATGCAGGTCTGTCTCCTGGCTCAAGATGGTTTTTTCTCTTCTCCCGGGGTCCATT
>NW_010193005.1:88730-89411 GCF_000695765.1 Mesitornis unicolor
CCTGCTGAGTAGTTGTGGCAGAGCTGCTAATTGCATCTGCAGGAAAGGCAGGAGCTCTTGGCAGCCGTAAGTAAGATGGATATCAGGCTCTCGGAGCACAGCCCTGGGGATCTGGGAAAGTGATGTCCCTGGTGTGCCAGGCTCCAGATATTTGCTAAGGCAAGTTAGTGTCAAAATGATGCAATTAGAGTCTGAAGTGAAAATAAGATACAAATGCGGCCGATTTTGACATTTATATCACGTGTTTGTTATGCAAATTGGCCAAACTCTATAGGAGCGCAGCAGAAGTAGAATGCAAAGGGCGCCAGCTCATCCCAGGCGCCCGCATTGGAAGTGCATCTCCAGTGCGGCTGCGGCCGTGTACAACAGCTCATGGGGGCGGTGGGGACGCAGGCAGGGGTGCAGGAGGCTCTGTGAGCAGTGGTGGTGCCTGGCTGGGGATGGGGAATGTTTAGGGCTGTGGGTTTTGCAGAGCAAGAGAGTGTCAGCATCAATTCCTGAATGTAATACAGAGAAGTTTCCTTGGGATAATTTCAGTGACCCAAGTTCTGGGTGTGCCTCCGGCTGCCGGTTTGCTGCCATGACTTGACCTCGCTTGCAAAGGTACGGGTAGCTCCAGGGTGGAAAAGGACCAAGTGCTCTGGAGTATTTCAGAGGGGATAGGCAAGGAAGGAAAGGTGG
>NW_010193006.1:0-11479 GCF_000695765.1 Mesitornis unicolor
GTTGGGGCTGTTCAGCCTGGAGAAGGGAAGACTCTGGGATGACCTTATAGTGACCTTCCAATACCTGAAAGGTGCCTTTAAGAAATCTGGGGAAGGGCTGTTCACTAGGCCATGCAGCAATAGGAAGAAGGGTAATGGTTTTAAACTGTAAAAGAGTAGATTGAGATTGGATGTTAGGAAAAACTTCTTCAATATGAGGGTGATAGGTCACTGGAACAGGTTGCCCGGAGTGGTGGTGGAGGCCCCATCCCTGGTGATGTTCAATGTCAGGCCTGATGGGGCTCTGAGCAACCTGATCTAGTAACATTGTCCCTGCTTACTGCAGGGGGGGTTGGACTAGATGATCTTCAGATGTCCCTTCCAACCCAACAATTTCTATGATTCCATGATTCTATACTCAAAGTTGAAGGAGAAAAAAAGTTATATTTCAGACACAGTGAAGTTAATCAGACAATGAGCCGTAGATCTGGATTCTTAAAATGTAACACTGAAACATTTATCTCAAATTTAAAAAATGAACTCAGCTTTCACAATTCCATTTAGGGAAAAAAAAACCAACAAAAAAACCAGCCAGTACAGAACCATTGTGTAACCACTGAGGACACCATGACAGTCTTCCTAGGAATCTTTAAGGAAAATGGGGAAAGAAAAATTTCTGAATAAAATGGGGACATTAAAAATGTAAAAAATAAAATATATCTATACTTTGAGAAATTTAATAGATGGTAAAAAATATCCCCAAAGCCTCACCTTGATAAAGACCTACAATTTGCTAACAAAGAGACCATATCTACAAAATCACATCACTTATAAAAGAAAAATATAATGATTTGCCTAAGAATTTTTAAATCAGCTCCTGTTCAAATATGTTCTTCCCTGTTAAATGACATTCACTTATAATAATTGTGAGGTAACACATCTGAAATCAGTAACCCAGACAGCCTTGTGGCTTTGAGCTTTTCCAAAAGTAATTCTGCAGTGAAAAAAACACAATAGTATATTTTATTATTAATAACAGTTGGTGTTTCAGACTTATTGGTATGGGGAGGGATGTTAATAAACTTGGGTAGATTAATTTAGCAGGCAAAGCTAATTGGTACCGTTGCTTAAAAAATGAATTATTGCACTTATTCTTACCTCTTCAAAAACACACCTGAAGCAGTATACAGTCAACTGCACTAGGAAAGAAGGATAGCTAGAAATGTAAAATAGTTTCAAAAATATATATCTAACAGATTTTAATAGAAGAAAGAGTTATGTGGTCCATTGCAAAGTGGGGGAATGATTTTCAGTAGCACATTTTCTGTGCTGAGAATTAATGTATGTTAGAATTGTGAGAAAACCTTCATGCATAGCAAAGCTGTTAATGATCAACAGCCCAGGTTAGCTCATTATGTACTTCTTGCACAGTTACTGTAGGGAGAACAGGAAAAAAAGTTCTTTTTGGCAGGTTGAACTATAAAGGAAGTAGGGTGTTTCAAGCTGCTGAGGAATATGCATTGTGAAAATAAATCCCTGAGAGATGGATTAGTGGGCAGGTAATAGCAAAAGGCATCTGATAAATTGCAGAGATACATGGTAAACTTATTTATTACATGCTTATTCAATTTGTCACAGTGCTGTCTCATTTATCACTTCCCCGTGTGAGATGCATATATTAATATTGCACACTGCTATCATTGCCTGACAGCTTATGATCCTGTTTTTCAAATTTCCACATCATTTTTCCCTGCTCTCTCCTATCACAAGAAATTCCATCCAGTTATATTTCCATATAAATGCTGAGAACAGATTCCTGATTCACTTGATGTCATCCTTATGCTCTTCCCAAACCAAATTAATTTTGTAGAAAATACATTATGTATTTTCATAAATTTACTGTAGGACCAGTTGTTGCCATCCCATTGCTGACAGATTTATTGTATCATGATACACTATCATTAAATCAGTAAAAGCAAAACAATATCTTTAGCCAGCTGAAAGATATTTTGTTAATACTATTCTGCTAGAATACCTTTTTAACATAAATGGCTGATTCATGAAAACACTTCTTGTCGTTCTTTTGTGGGATTATGTTAGCTCTTAGCAAGAGCTAAACATTACTTTTCACAGAAATACCTACAATAAAAGGCTGCATGTTCTTAGACTTCATTTTGTCTCCACTGAATCATAATAATAGTTACCTGTGAGTCAGCTGAGGTTGTCAAAAGAAAACCGAGTCCTATATGCATTAGGGTAAAATTCAAGTAATGGAAAACTTCCAGTATAGTAATTTTGGTTATTAAGCTGATTCTGTCACCACCTAATGAGAGAGACATAGTTTTTGCTCCCTTTCTGTTTCTTGGATGCTTTAAAGCTTGCTGGATATATGAGGTGAAAAGTTTACAGTAGTTTTGAGCTCCAACATAAACTCTCTATTAAAAATCATCTAGGAATGTACTTTTTGTACCCGCATGACACTATAAGTTCATGTGGAAAAGGAACAGTGCTTCAAGAAAAAAAAGATGAAAATTCTAGGTAACAAAATCAAAGAGCAACACTCAGTTACAACTGGAGTTCTCAAGGAACTCAACAGATGACTAATTAAGATTTAAGCAAGAATTGAATCTGTTTATGTAGATACCTAGAGCCACTAAAAAGTAAACTGAGCAAGAAGTCATCACTAGGTAAAAAGTGCATAATTGGTTTTCTGGCATAGCTTCAACAGTCTACAATTAAATGTCTCATGTAAAAAACCTTTCTTCTGGAAAATATTTCTTTAATTTCAGCTTTTTAAACTTTATTTTTTTTTCTCCAGATTTTCTAAGAGAACGCTGTCAGGATGCCTTGTTTGGAAACACAGTACCTTATTCTTTCCTCCTTACTTCCTCCTGAATAAGGCAGTGAAAGTCAAGCTAGTTTTTTTAACAGTTTTCAGGCTGACCTATGGAGATGTGCAGAACAAATTAAACTTGATATGCACTATTTTGTATGTCATTTTGAAAGACAGAAAAACTTCATAGCTTTTTATGTGAGCATTTAGATCAGCTAATCACAGATATACATAGAGGGCTTCTGAAATCCTAATATATGTTCAGATCATAACTAGAATCAGAGACTGGGAAAGCAACTGCTAGAACAATTAAATTAAGGTAAATAAGCTAGAATTTTACAATCTTCAGAGTGCTTTTGCATCATACTACATGTTTGGGTAGGAAGACAAGAAAATGTCAGATGGAATCAGATGAAAATACAAAGATACAGAATCACAGAATGTGATGAGTCGGAAGGGAACATGAAAGGTCACCTAGTTCAAATCACTTCCAGTAAGCAGGGACACCTTTAACTAGAACAGGTCACTCAGAGCCTCATCAAGCCTGACCTTGAAGGTCTCTAGGGATGGGGCCTCTACCGTCTCACCAGGCAATCTCTTCCAGTTTTTCACTATGTTCATAGTAAGGAATTCCTTCCCAAAGTACAATCTAAATCTACCCTGCCCTATTTTAAAACCATTGCCCCTCGTCCTATCACTACACACCCTTGTATACAGTCCCTCTCCAGCTTTCTTATAGGCCCCCTTCAGGTACTGGAAGGCAGCTATAAGATCTCCCTGGAGCCTTCTCTTCTCCAGGCTGAACAACCCCAACTGTCTCAGCCTGTCTTCATAGAGGAGATACTCCAGTTCTCTGATCATCTCTGTGGCCCTCCTCTGGACGTGCTCCAACAGCTCAATGTTTTTTTTGTGTTGAGGGCTCCAAAGCTGGACGCAGTACTCCAGGTGAGGCCTCACCAGAGCTGAGTAGAGACGCAGCATCACCTTCTTTGATCTGCTGGCCAAGCTTCTTTTGATGTAGCCCACAATGTGATTGGCTGCCTGGGCTGCAAGCTGTTCGTCCACCAGTACCCCCAAGTCCTTTTCCTCAGGATTGCTCTCTATCACATCATCCTTCAGCCTGTATTGATAACATGGATTGTCCTGACCCAGGTGCAGGACCTTGCACTTAGCTTTGTTGAACCTCATGAGGTTCACCTAGGCCCACATCTCCAATTTGTCCAGGGCCCTCTGCATGACATCCCATCCCTCTGGTACGTCAACTGTACCAGTCAGCTTTGTGCCATCCGTAAACTTGCTGAGGATGCTTTCGATCTCACTGTCTATATCATTGATGAAGATATTAAACAGCACTGGTCCCAGTATGGACCCCTGAGAGACACCACTTGTCAACCATCTCCATTGGGACATCAAGCCTTTGACCACTACCCTCTGAATGCATCCACCTAACCAATTCCTTATCCAACAAATGGTCCACCCATCAAATCTGTATCTGTCCAACTTAGAGGGAAGGATCTTGTGGAGGACCATATCAAAGGCCTTTCAGTAGTCTAGATAGATGACATCCATTGCTCTTCCCTTGTCCACTAATACATTCATTCTCTCATAGAAAGCTGCTGGGTTGGTCAAGACTTACCCCTAGTAAAGCCATGATGGCTATCTTGAATTGTCTCCCTGTCCTTCATGTGCTTTATCAGAGCTTCTAGGAGGATCTGTTCCATGATATTCCCAGGCACAGGGGTGAAGCTGACAGATCAGTAGTTCCCAGGGTCCTCCTTTCTACCTTTCTTAAAAATGGGGAAGATTTTTCCCTTCTTCCACTCACCAGGGACTTCACCTGACTGCCGTGACTGTTCAAATATCATGAAGAGCGGCTTGGCAACTACATCAGCCAATTCCCTCAGGACTCTGGAATGAATCTCTTCAGGTCCCATAGACTTATGTACATTCAGGTTCCTCAGGCAGTCACAAACCTTGTCTTCACTTACAGAGGGGAGGAACTTTGTCCCTCTGGTCCCTGTCTTCTGGTCCTTCAACTCAAGAGGTTTAAGGACAGAGGTTGCCAGTGAAGACAGAGGCAAGAAAGCCATTGAGAACCTCAGCCTTCTCCTTGTCTGTTGTTACTAGCTTGCCATTGCTCCCCATCATGGGGGGACACTTTCTTTAACCTTCCTTTTCTAGTTCATGTGTCTGTAGAAGCCCTTCTTGGTATTCCTTGCGTCCCTTGCCAAGTTCAACTCCAGCTGCACCTTGGCCTTCCTGACCTCATCCAGTCAGTATCGTTATACTCTTCCCAAGATACCTGTCCTTGTTTGAACTGCCTGTGCAGTTCCTTGCCTTTTACTTTGGCCAGCAGGTCTCAAGTCAGCCATGTTGGTCTCTTCCCTCTCTTGCTCGACATCTTACACCTGAGGATTGAGATCTCTTGCGCTTTATGGAAAGCAGCCTTAAAGTTCTGTCAACTCTGTTCTGCTTCCTTGTCCCCAAGGGCTGTTTCCCAGGGGGTCCTATTGACTAACTCTTTGAAGAGCTGGAAGTTTGTTTTACTAATATCAGGGTTCTGACTGTGGTCCTTATCTGACTCACAGCCTTTAGGACTGTGAACTCCACCAGTGCGTGATCACTGCAGCCTAGGCTGTCTCCAGTCTTGACATTCCTGATGAGCTTGCTTGCACTGGTAACCCTCAAGTCCAGTATTGCATCCCCTTTGGGTAGGGCTGTCTATTACTTGGGCTAAGGTAGCTGATAGGACAAGGGGTAATGGCCTCAAGTTGTGACAGAGGAGGTGTAGGTTGGATATAAGGAGGAATTTCTTCACTGAAAGGGTTGTCAAGCACTGGAACAGGCTCCCCAGGGAGGTGTTTGAGTTACTGTCCCTGGAGGTGTTTAGAAGATGAGTAGACGTTGTCCTTGTGGTGGACTTAAGGCTCATTCAATGGTTAGACTCGATGATCTGAAAGATCTTTTCCAACCAAAATTTTTCTATGATTCGGTGATTAAGAAATTATCCTCAGTGCACTCCAGTAGTCTCCTGGATTGACTACAGCTTGCTGTGTTACTTTTCTAGCAGATGTTGGGTGGTTGAAATCCCTCAGCAGGATGAGAGCCACCAAACATGAGTCCTCCTGTAGCTGGAGTAGAAACACTTTGTCAGTAGCTCCCCCTTGATTGGACAGACAGTAGTAGACACTAACCACAGGGTTCTCCTTATTGTCTCCATCTCTAGTTCCTACCCATAAACTTTTGACTTGGTCTTGGCTATGCTTTAGGGACATCTCTTCACACTTTATCCATTTCTTAACATAGAGGACAATACCTCCGCCTCTTCTTACTCGCCTGTTCCTTCTGAAAAACTCATGGCCATTGATAGCTACACTTCAGTTGTAGGAATTGTCCCACTAAGTTTCGGTAATGGCTACTACATCGTAGCTTTCCAGCAGCATGGTAGCTTCCAGCTCCTTCTGTTTGTTGCCCATGCTGCTTGCATTCGTGCAGAGACACTTCAGATAGGCTGTTGGCTGTATCATCTTTTCAGAGGAACACCCCTTAATTTCCTTAAGGTATTTCATGGGTGTTACCCTGTTGGCTTCTACTACCTCAGAAGCCCCTGGCTTATCTCTGTAAGGCTTTTACTGTGCTACAGTGTCCCCAGCATGACTTGTCAACAGACTGAAGGCATTTACTAGCACCCCATCACTCTGATCCTGGAGTGTCATCCCACAGTTTGTTACAGACAAGCCTGATATTATCCCTCTCCCCTTGAACATCTAGTTTAAAGCTTTGTGGATCAGCCCTGAAATCATCTCTTGAGCAAAGATCATCTTCCCCTTTTAAGAAAGATGTCTCTAATTTGATGTCGGCAAGCCCAGAGCTGTCTAGGCCGTCCCATTGACAAAAAACACAAAACTGTGGCAGTGACAACAGCCATGGAGCCATGTAGTAATAGATTACATAGATTTGTCTGGATCTGTCTGTTCCTTTCAATGTCACCACCTGAAACTGGAAGGAGAGAGGAAAAAATGACCTGTGCCCCAGATTCCCTTACCAACATTTCCAAGGCCCTAAAGGCTCTTGATTGATTTTGGGCTACAAGTTGCAGCTTCCTCTCCACATACATGGAAGACCAGCAGTAGGTAATAGTCTGAGGACCAAACCAAGCTGGGAAGTTTCCTAGTGATGTCCTTAACCCAGACTCAGGGGACACAGCAAACTTCCCTATGCTGAGGCTCTACCGGGATATTGGACTCTCAGTTCCCCTCAGAAGGGAACCACTTACAACTATAATCCTTCTTTTCTTCCTTGTGGATGTGGTCATGATATGGGCAGTAGATCTTCCTGACTGTGGTGTACACTTCTGGTGTAGACTGCCCATCATCCACATCCTCGTTTGACTGGTCTTCCTTAACCAGAGCCTAATATCTGTTGTTCAGAGGCATCCAAGGAAGCAAGGTGAGCAGGAAGAGAGTTTTCCTGTTGTCCCAAACATGGACTTGCCTCCATTCAATGTTTCCCTTTAGGTTTCTACCAGACAAGGGCAGGATACAGGGACCCTCTGATTTTGGGTACTTTCTGTTGAGGGCTCCCATTTCTGTATCAAGGAGGGTATATATAGTAATACACAGGGGCAAAGGAAATGCATGAACACTTCCATAGAGACTTTATAATCCAGACAAACTATACCTGAAGGGAATAAAAAAGCACATAACATGGAATTTAACAGACTTCAGAAGCTTTTGTGCCTTGGAAATAGGGCCATAGTTTTGCAAAAGCGCATGGAAGAGCACTGAAAGAACTAAAAAAGAAACATGGCATACAGTGTACAATTAGAAAAAAGTTCATGAGAAATCTTCAAGAAAGAGGTACATTCTTAATATATTCAACATAACTGAGCTGGTAATTGTAAACTAGACACTGCAAGTCAATATGATTGCTGAAGTTCCATTACGGTATTTGCCCCAAAATATACAGGAAAGCTTTGGCCATCTGATGGGTATCTTTCCTACTGCAGGCTATGTGAGAGATGCAAAGGTGATGCTAAAACTTAAAACATTGTCATCAAAAATTTTGGCAGAAAATGGATTACTTACAGTGGGCCAAAACCATGTCAAATATTAAATCTGATTCCAGGACCATTTATGTAGAAAGGCAGCAAAATATTAAAGATTGATTTCAAGATGTTGTTATTAGCTACAACTACAGGGAAGCTGTCAAAAGTATATAAAATTAAGTTGACAGAATTAGAATGTCTTGTCATAGACACATCTAGAAAACATTGGCAATAAAAATATTAATGAAAAATTAGATTGATTAAACAGGATAAAGAAGAAATTAGAGAAACTACAGAACTGATTAATATCTCTAGTAATTTCAAGAGTGAAATTACCCATACAGTTCCTGATGCACTAAAAAAATAGAAGAAAACACTGTCATATAGCAACCACTTCAGTTGAAGTCAGTTCAAGGTAGTCAGTCTGGCCCTTCCTAAAACTTTATAGTAAGGATTGGTGAAGCAGAAGCATTAGAGCACTTATTATACCAAGAACTACATTCTATTCACTTCAGCTGAAAGCTTATAATAGAGAGAAGATCAGGGAATATGAAATTAGAAAATTCAAATACAAACAGCCTGCAGTGGTAGTCACGGGAGTTTTGGATTCTTGGAACAAATAGTTATTGGAAAATATACATTAGTTCCTAATTATTACAACTGCTATCCAGAAATAGCACTGCTAGAGTATAGGAGCTGCATTTCCAAGAGACAATGGATCATAATTATTTGTTAGAAGCTCAAATGTTTCGCAAGATGTGTGATTTTAAACACAACATTGTCCGTCCAGTACTTGGTTAAATAACCACAACATTTAAAATTAGGCTATTGTAAGTCCCTTTTATAAAAAGAACCAAACCAAAGAAACAAAGAAACAAATAACACCAAAAAAATCCAAACCAAACACAAACAAAAAAACCCCAAACAACCAAAAGCCAGCAACCCCCAAAAATGCTATGATCATCAAAAGATCATAAGCATTTGTATCCATAAGACAGTGTTCACAGGTATAATTGAAAAACAGGCTTCCAAGATAGGCATTTTTTTGTGTGGTTCATTTTATGCATGGTAACTAAAGAGCAAGCCTTCAGTCTTTCACTTACTCTAGAGAAAAAAGGTAGAAAACAAACTCAGACTTTTAAGTTCCAGAAACTGAAAAGGCTGACCTGAGCAATGGAAGAGAACATGCAGAACAATATTGAATCTAAACTACAAAAGACTTCAAAGAGATACGAGGTAAAGGAAGTGAGTTCAGAGATTGACTGTACACATCTATATTTCTAAATAAAAGAAGTCCAAAGAATAAGACCAAGCACAGGACTCCCAACCATCTGTTCCTTAATTAAAAGTTTGCTCCCTAGATCTGTTCTAAGTCTCACCAACAGATATTGTCTGAGCATGATTTAATAAGCAGAATGAATAAGACTACTTTTTGACTTTTTTCAAGTAATACAGACCTTCAGCACTTCTGGGTTTGTGCCTTCTGCATGTCTTCATACCATATCTCATGTTTATAGCACAACACCAATGTGTTTTGCAGAAAGCTTTGTGGAGTGAAGTAACACAAGTCTCACAATTCCTTCAGACACAATTAACTAAAAAAAAAACCCCAACAAAATAATAGTTACATCTCAGGGCCACAGAGGAACTGCCTGTCATGCCTGTGTAGTGCAGTCTGGAAATGGCCAGTCTATTCTAGGGAGAGCAGGGCTATAGTTTGGGCTAGACAACTCTAGTGTCAGATAACACTTCTTGTCCTTTCTGTTTATCAGGATATAGACAGACAGACACTATAAACTGACAATATAAAATAATATTGTGGTTAACTTAATATTTTTCCATTTGGAAGTGAAAGATGTAAGAATAACTATTTTCAAGTCTTGCACTGAAACATAGCATCCTCAGAATGTTCTGGTTTACCAAAGAGAGTCAAATAACATCAGTGAGTCAAAAATGAGTGATGTGAGTCAAGAAAACACTTACAAGCAAAGGATTTACTGAGAAATATGCAAGTTTTCTCTCTTCTCCACCTTTCTTAAAAAGTTTTGAGATTACTTCTTATTCTATTAAGGATTCAATCATTAAATTTGGCTAACACTTCTCACTATCCATCACTTAAGAATGCTACATGTATGACAATGAATATGCAACAAAACATGAATAATGGCAACAAGATAATGGAAACATTATATGGTGCAAAAATGAGTGTTGTATTCTGTAGCATTCATAAGTTATCTAGCCACAATGATATGCTATCTTGTTAAAAGTAACATGGTTTGTCATATAGTCTAAATTACTTCCGAACAGAAGAATTCTTCTGCAAAGAAAGAATTATATGGGTGAGATGTCATAATGTAAAATTCATCTATGAAATTTAAGTAAGCTTTTAATTCATGTACTGCCTATTCTTATCATATTAAATGTGTTGGTTCTCTGTAAAGAAAGCAAATTACTTCATATTTCTGCTTCTATTTAAAAACCACCTAACCACCAAAATAATGTATATTACAAAAAGCAGCAAGTATACTTCTTAAAATAAATGAAGACATTTCCAGGGAGACAGACATTTTCAGCCACACATGACAGTCTATCTTAACAGCATTTTAGCAGATATCATCACATACTTGCGAAAGTATGGTATGTAGATATAGGATTGAATCTAGTTAACCTGATCAGTCTTAATTGTGCCAAAAGTGTTGCCAAGATGATTTCTTTTGTTTAGGACAGCAGAATTAATTTCACAAATTTTTATTCCCGTGGCTTTGTTTAGTATTTTTTATTTAAGTGTTACATCCTGCTATCCAAATAGCATTCCTGAGAAACCATATACCTTTAATCCTCATTCAACCTTCAGTCTCATTATAAAGGCTTTCTCAAAGTATGTTCCTTTATGGGGGTAAAATTATCAATCTTTATATTCATACTTTACAAAATTTTATTTGGTATGTTAATTAGCAAAATAATCCAAGGATAATTTAATCTTGGACTTGTCAGCACCCTCTCTCACTTTTAGGTGCCATGATAGTAGGTAACTGTCTGAAAAAAAACTCTGGGACTAAAGCCTTCAATCTTCATGAAGCAAACTTAAACTTGAGGTTTCCATAAGCTAATGTTATTTGGCTTTGCTTCCTGCCTCAAGTTCTTTTTAACTTTGTCTTTAGGCAATTTAAATATTTTATCAGTATAAACAACAACAACATTAAACTGTATAATCCTATTTTTTCAGCTGTCAACTTCTTAACACACAGACCCAGGAGATTAAAAGCGTGCAATCAAGGTAAAATAGAGACACATTGACCAAAAATTATCACTAACCTGTACATTTTTCAACAGTTAACAGTAAGATTGAGGTATAGCGAGTTTTGGTTTTTATCTGGTTTTGAATTAGACTCATCCAGAGAGAACTATTAAATGTATTAATAGTTCCTCTTTTTTGCCACAAATTTTAAATTCTCTAAAACACACCTCATTCTGCTTTCCAATTCATATCTATGTATGCCATACAGTGAAGAGGTGACACCACACAAAGCTGAGGAAGAAAACACAATAGCTGGTAAATTCAGTCGTTATTTGATTTTATTTGAGACAACCAGCATGACTTTACTAGAGGCAAGTCCTGC
>NW_010193007.1:0-20737 GCF_000695765.1 Mesitornis unicolor
AGGGGAGTGGAGGGGCTGCAATGCCACTCCTGTGCTGCCTTGTGCGCCGAAATCAGCTTCCTTTCCTCCTTCATCAATTAGCAGATCTCATCAGGCCAGTTTAATACTGTGTCTCAGTATTTATATTTATTATATAAATATTGATTTATTTTATAGTTTAATACTGAGGCTCAGCCAGGAAGAAGTTATTTAAATTAGTTATGCTGTATTCTTGGGCTAGAGAAAAAACAGATACACAGCTACCACTGCTGTGTGTGAAGAGCCCAGCACCCTCAGTGTACCCTGAATGAAACCCTCTGGCTGGTGGGAGCTGTAGGAGACATCAGAGGGCCCTTTCCAGGCAGCTGGCCGCTCCAGCAGCCTGGACACAGGGAATTGCCAACCCACTGTTCCCCAGCCCCATCTGCCCCAGCTGCGCTGCCCTCCTCAGAGCTGGTAGAGCCTCCCAGGAGGCCATTTACTCTGCAAAATGGAAAAATAATAGAATAGGCCAAAGCAAAACAATCCTCTGGGTCATTTTGTGCCACACCAAGGAGTCCGTGGGACTCGTGCAAAGAGCTGGCATGGAGGGACGAAGGGAAGGCACCGCACACGTGGGTGCGAGAAGGGGCTGCTGCACTGCCCAGGAAGCTGCAGCCCAGTTCCCTCATGTGCAGCTTTCTTTGCCTTACGATATTATTTACATATGCATTTGTAAATGATACTGCCTGGCCAGGTACCTTGTGGCAGACACAATACACATTGTTCCGCTGGTTAACATTAAACTTCTCTTGGTCCTTTAGTCCAGTGCCAGTGGGCGCACACCGTTGTCTTGTTAAACACTGACTGAGAAAGCGGCTCGAAAAGCACTGCTTGGCTTCATTAAAATCTTAAAATGACGCTTGATACTTAAATCTCCTTATTATCCAGTTTGCGCAGGCTTCAAATACTAATGCAGTCCAGACTTTATTGCCCTTCAGGCAGGGCAGGGCAGGGATCAGCAAAGGGACGGTCAGGGTTAGTGCAGGCACCAGCGGGGCTGGAGAAGCCACATCTGAGCTTCAAATACTAATGCAGTCCAGACTTTATTGCCCTTATTACCCCTCCAACAGAAATTATATATTAGTTTCTATGTGCAGATTCACTTACTGTACCCTGGAAGCTAGGCTGGGATGTAATGCCATACCACAAATGGGGATTTAGCTCTCGATTTGCTCCTTCCTGTTCCCTAATATGACCTACTGTTATTAGCAGATGTGGGAAGGGAGGTGTGAATCTCATTTAAGGGGAAACCTGTGCTTCCTGGAAACTCTGGTTCAGAAGCACTTATCTCCCTTAGCCCTGCCCTCGCCTAGTGGCTCCACAGTCACAGCTTTTGTCTTTGCTGTTTACTTTTATTCATTTAGATTGCCCGAAAGGCACAAAGCAGAGGGAAGGACTTGACCTTGCAGAGGACGAATGCAGAAGCTGGACCTACCCAGCACATTGAGCTGCGGAGAAGAGGTGAGCTGTGAGAAGGGGAACAGCAGAGTGCAAGACCATTGCGCAGAGGACTTGCTGCGGTTGCTTGCCCCCATTCTTGCCGTCTTTCGCACCTCTTTCCACACACTCATTTGGTTAAACCTGTTGCAAAAGCCTTGTGAAACACCCCAAGACGGTTATGTGAGACTCCAGGTTGCAGGCAGGGCAGGGCAGTTTCACTGGCTACTGCTTCTGGCAGAGGTGTGTGCGGGGCAGAAGGGATCGGGGAGGAGATGTCCTTGTCCTTTTCTCTGTGACAGGGCCAGCTGAAGAGATCCTGTACTGCCAGGAAATTTGTATGACTTGCTTGATAAAAATCAACCATTTAGAAGTTCAGGTCCATAGTTTCTTTCAGGGAAAGGCAACCTGTCCCAGTTGTCCTGTCTGGTGGTGAAATGGAGCATTTCTGGCAGCAGCTCCCTCTCTCCTTTGCCCTCTTCAAAGGGCTGGGAAGCACCACATGCTTCACCATCAGAAGGTGGTTATATTGCTCACTGTGCCCTGCAAATGGTCCTGAAGCTGATCTACTCTTCTGCTTGCACAATAAAGATTTATGCTGGAAGATAAGATAGAAAGGCTGGTACATTTGGGTGTGGGAAAATAAAGCATCATCAAGGGCCAGGCTGATCACTAATGGAAAGAGAACAGATCACCTGCCAGGGCCCAAGGCCCTTAGGACCCCCATGTTGTAGCTATAACTTTAATTTTGAATCTGTGTTATATGTGTATGTTAATTAATAGCCCATCTACTAACAAAGAAATGATGAAGGTTCATCATCCAAAACCAGCCCAAAGAGAAACAGTTTCCAAGAGTCTGTAGGTTAAATATCCCTAGAACATGGAGTCATGGGGAATGTCTTCTGTCTTGAAAGAATGGACCTAATTAAGTTGTCCCTGATTTAATCATGGACTTGGCATGGAAAGTAGAAAATTAGGTGTCCTTAGGTGAACAGACTCTATTCTAGGGTAAGAGAGGCTTGGAATGTATCTCAAATACATGAATGCTCTCTGCACCCCAGTGTGGCTGGTTGAAGTAGAGATGATCTTGCTGTGCCTCAGTTTCCCTATCTGCAAGGAAAGGCTGGGCACAGGCTGCCCCAGAAAGCGTGGATTTCAACTCGCAATGGTTTATAAATGAGATGGAGAAATTCGAGGCTGGGTGCTGTTGAGAGGACACCACCATTTGTACCGGAGAAATCATGCGGCAGAGCCACGGGACTGAGTTTAAAAGTCAGATGTGATCAGTTTGCTTTCCAGCAGCGCATTCCCAAGGGATCTCTGAGGGCTCTGGGCAGACCCTGGTTGCTCTTGAAGGGATGGTTTGGTCCATTGCTCCTGCAGCCATCAGAGCTGAGGGAGCTGGTGAGGAAATACCCATTACCTGCTTGATGCTCTGTGGCAGCTGAGGCAGGGCACGTCTCAGTTCTGCTGACTCCGCTCCAGAGGCGTTTAAGCCATGGGAAACCAAGATAGCAGCAATAAGCCAACATAATACATCACTCCTGGGCTGGCCTGACCGCCGTCCAGCAGAGAGATCGATGGAGGCTTGGCAGAGCAGATGTGGGCTGTGGAAATCTTACCTCTGTTTAGGCCACAGAGCCCCTGTGTGGCTTTCTCCAGGGTAGCTTGGAGAGGAATTCGCCTACGGACTTGGGATTTGCAAATCTGTCGTATTTGGAGTACCCGGTGCCCACGATGCTGGTGCTCTGCAGAAAGTACTGGTTGCTTGGACGCCAGGCAGCAAATGCCATGATCCTTGTAGAGGGGAACTGTGCCCCAGAGGTGCTGTTTTAAGAAGTCCTCGCAGATGGGATAAGCTGTTCTTGCATAGTCCAGGCTCTCACGGCAGGGCTGTGTGGATCCAGCCCTCCAAAGGGGCTTTCATCTCCCATCAGGATCCTGTTTCGTTGCTCTGTTGCTGGCCCCTGCAGAGCCAGGAGGCTGCAGGCAGAGGTCTGGTGTTAGGAGGAGGTTAGGGCAGACCAGCACTGCCCTTAAATAAACAGCATCTACTTAGCTGAACTGGTGCAAAAGAGCTCCCAAGCAGCCAAAAATCAGTCTCAGAGCAACCCCAGCTGGGTCTGGACCCTCGGGCAGGTCCCTGCTGCCCCTTTGCACTGCAGGAATGAGGAGAAGGGTCTGGACATGACCCACTCCCAGCTTCAAAGGGACCAACCTGCATGGCCAGGAGGCCAGGGCAGTGCTTGGGGTGGGCTGGGCAGGTGAACTGCTGCCCCTACAAAAGGTGTGGTGTGCGTGGAGGATGGCACGTGTCCCCGTGGATGCGATGGAGGTGGTGCAAGATGAGACTGAGCTCAGGAGACTTCGGTGCAGGTTTTACCTGGGTTGTGCGTGATGGCTGGAAAAGGAGGGAGGGATGAGGTTTCACAGGGGGGTTATATCGTGATGGGTGCAGTTTGATGCTGTTAGGAGGCAAAGCACCATCCTGCGGAGGAGAGCAGCTGCAGGTACCCTGAGGTATCCAGGAGCCCTTCTCCTGGACAGAAGAGCATTAGGGAGAAGGCAGCAACACTGGCATTCTCATAACGGTGCCTTGTGCTTCCTACAAAGCATTTTATCCCAGGAGTGCCGAGAGCTTTGCAAGATCCTAAACAATTCAGCCTGAGAGCAGCACCACGCAAGACAGAAATATCTCCTTCTCTTCTAAAATTCATCTGAGGTAGTGTGACCCAATGGGCACAGCAGGAAAGAGTAAATTCTGAGCTGGGATTTCCCTGGGTCCCCCCCAGTTCTGCAGGGACATTTGGTGGGATGCTCAGCTGTTCCCAGGGTAGGAGGCTGTGGCTCGGCAGCAGTTCTCTCCCAACCTTGATTTTGTATTTCTCTATTAGTAGCTGGAAATCATCGTGATTTTTGGCCCTGGTCCTGGGAGAACTGGGCATGGCACATACCTGGAGAACAGAGCTCCTCTGTCCAAGGTCTCTAAGTGCTGCATGCGTGAGTTGCTCCGAGCCCTGTGACCGGTGTTGGAAGCTCCCTGTGCCTCTAACCAAGGGGTTTTGACTCAAGCAATACCAAAATTTGCAGGACACCCACACTATCTGCCTATGGCCTTTCTGCTGACAACCCTGGCCCACAGGACCTGCTGAAATGAGACCCTTGCAGAGTTCTACCCTGGCCACTGGCAGGACCCTTCCCTTGCACTTGTGAATCTCATTCTCACCCTTTATAACCCATGGGACAGCATGTGGGCATTGCTCTCCTTCACTAAAGGTCTATGGCAGCCCTTTTTCAGCCAGCCCCCCTATTGCTGTGGCCTGACCTGACTTCCAGATGCCACAGCAGCAATTTAGCAGCTTGAAGGCACGGGGAAAGCCCATGTCTGCCTTTAATCTGCTCTGTGCCTGCTGTGATCTCTCTGCCCTGTTGAATGTGTGAATGGCCACAGTGGTTCAGGTGTCCTGGCATGGATGAGGCTCAGCAACCTCTGCAGGCAGTCCTGGAGCCTTTGTCACAGCTCAATTCCATGCACAGCCTTGTAGCTGCCTCTCATAGCATCCCTGTGTGGTACCTGATTCCCCTCTCTGACACCCAGGACTTTGCCTCTGATACTCCAGTCCTGTGGCTGCACAGCCTCGCTGGCTCTGGCATTTGAACCTCGGATGAAGGAATGGGATCTGCAGCATCTCCCAGCCCCACGGCCCCTCCTGCCCCTGGCTGCCGGAGAAAGCCATTGCCACAGGCTTGTTCTGCAGCGCAATGCACTGGCACCCTCTAATGACACAGCTCTGGATGTTCAGGGGGTGTCTGAGGCACTCGCCTGCCACGCTGGTGCGCTTCTCCCAGGTATTTTGGAGAAATATGGACACTGGAGGCTTCAGTGGTGCAGGGTCACAAGCTGGGCTCCTCCTTCTGCCCTGCTCTGCTCCAAATCACATCCTCCAGATCCTCAGGGATCACGCACAGCAGCGAGAAGGGTTTGTGTTCGTGCTTCTGCCACGTGCGATGTCAGCGAGGATGCTGTTTCCATCCCTCTCAGCCCCAGGAGCAAATCCAGCTGTGCTTGCCCCTGCACCACTGAAACAGGAGAGCTGGTGAGCCTGCAGCCAGGTCCTGTAAGCCCAGTTTTGGCCACGCTGCCTGGGTTAGCTCAGGAAGCCCCTTTGCTCCAATGCATCCTGGCCCAGAGACACCAGGAGAGTTTGCCAGCGTGGTTCCCACAGGCTCCAGTCTCTCCTTCCCAGCCCTCATTGGGACAAAGCCAGGGAGCATGTGGATGAAATGGGATCGCTCAAAGCCATCCCAAATGATGCTGAACCCTAATGAGCAGCTGAGCTGCACAATAGCCACAGCATTTGTTGTTTTGGGTAGCCAGCATAGGCTTCGGAGAGTCCCAGCAGGGCACTGTGTCCTGCGTGACAGATTGGGGACAGGCTGGGCTCCTCTACCAGCTACCCAAGCCCTGCTGAGCCCCTCTGAAAGCTCGGTGGAGTTAAATTCTCTGCAGCAGAGTCTGGCCTTGCTCAGCAGATTGGTTTGGCCATGCTCAGAAAGAGGCCAAGACCCACGGCAGAGCCAGACGTGATGGAGGCGGCAGCTCTCTTGGCACGGGGTGGACAAATATGGTCAGTCAGCTCTTCCCTGGGTGTTGTGTTGGGTTGACAAAAGGATTTGGTGCCCTGGACTTGAGTTTGGCCATCTGGACCAGCAGGGCATGTCCCAGTGCAGTCCTGCCAGTCTCGGGGCCAAAGTCAGCATCTTTCTACCTCTCTCCACTGGAGGAGAGGGGAATGGTCCTGGCAAATCCAGGATCATGAATCCTTCTACAAACTGGCCAGCGAGGCTCTGTGCAAAACAGGAGTAGGATGGGATGGGAATGGAGATCGGGATGGGGATGGGTATGAGGATGTGAAAGGAGTGGGGTGGGATGTGAATGGAGTGGGGATGATGTGTGGGTGGGATGGGGTTGGTGTGTGGGGTGGAGTTTAAATGAGGTGGGGAGGGGATGAGATGAGGAATGGAACAGAGATGGGAAGAAAAGGAAAAGGGGGTGGGATAGAGATGGGGAGAGGAAGGGAATGACAAAGGGGATGGGAAATGGGATGGGAAAAGGGATGGGAAAAGGGATGGGAAAGGGGATGAGAAATAGGATGGGAAAGGGGATGGGAAATGGGATGGGAAAGGGGATGGGAAATGGGATGGGAAAGGGGATGAGAAATGGGATGGGAAAAGGGATGGGAAAGGGGATGAGAAATGAGATGGGAAAAGGGATGGGAAATGGGATGGGAAATGGGATGGGGAAGGGGATGGGAAAAGGGATGGGAAACAGGATGGGAAAGGGGATGGGAAAAGGGATGGGAAATGGGATGGGAAATGGGATGGGAAAGGGGATGGGGAATGGGATGGGAAAGGGGATGGGAAATGGGATGGGAAAGGGGATGGGGAAGCATCAGCTCTTGTTCAGAGAAGCACATTTTCGGATGGCAGCTCGCACTGTCTCAGCCACGTTGGACACGAGCAGCCTTGGGAAGCACTGAATGCTGTTCTTTTCTGCTGTTATCCCAGGGGGCCGTGCTGCTCAGCCAGCCAACTGTACCAGCAGGTTTTTATTTTACATTTATTTTCCTAATGGCTTGGGTGGCCTGAAAACTCGAGCAGTGAATTGTGACTGCTCAAGACTGGGTAAAGATCCACACAATGAATGTGCACTGCAGTGTGGCACCAGGGATGAGTCACCGCAATCGCAATTAGGAGAGAAAATAACAGTGGGTTTACAAGCTTCTTTCCAGGAGCATCGCATTTCTCCTGAATTATGATGTTTTAGAGTGGTTTGTGAGACACTGACCCACGTCCAGAAATACATAGAAATGGAAGAAGCGGTAGCTGACACAAAACAGTTTAACAATTAAGAGAGGAAGAAAAAAACAGCACTGATTTTTAGGTGCTTTGTGAGGGACACGTGGGAGTGAAACCACAAGGTGACCTGGGCAGAAAGAGCACACAGGGATGGTGTCCCGGGGGTGATGGCAGTCCCAGGGGTGTCCCCTTTTTGGGTGTCCCACTCGCAGCATCTTGCCGCAGAGAACCCCTGCAGAGCACAGCATCCCAGGAAGGAGATCCCCCATGGGTTGCAGTGCAGCACCAAGTCCTGGAAAGGAAAATCAGCCTTTTGATCATCTTCCAGTAGCTTTATTTCATCTTTCTAGAAAGACACGTGCTGCTTTGCAACGAGCACAGCTGGCTGGACAGATTTGGGCTAAGAACACCCTGCCTGGCTGCTGAGAGCTGGTGGAGGGTGATGTTGGAGTCTCAGATGCCCCATCCTGAAGGGCAGGGCAGGGCAAGAGAGGGACCATGGACTGCAGGATCCTGAGGAGGGTGAAAAGCAAAACCCTGGCCTTGAGGAGAGCAGGCTTTGACATCTTCATAGATCTGCTTGGAAGAGGCCCATGGGATAAGGCCCTGAAAGATGGGCACAGGAGACCTGGTTGATATTCAAGGATCACCTCCTCCAAGCTCAAGCGTAGTCCAGCGCCTGGCTGACGCTCGGATGGTGAACTCAGCCAGGGAAGAGCAAGTGAAGTGCATGACAGTTTGCAGGAAAAGCTGATTTATTGTATGGGGGAGAAGTGACAAGTACTTAAATATCTGCTTTAGTCTGTATTTAAACAGCTACACATCTACTGTGAAGTTTCAACACTGCTGTGTGCTGAGCTGCTCCTGAGAGATACAGACTGTTTGTTGAGCTGGCTGAAATACAAATTAAAGGGGGCTGAAAGACAAATGAAAGAGGTCAGCTTCGGGCAGCTTTATTTCGCAGTCCTGGGGCTGGTTTTTAACACACATTTCATGTGAGCATCTCGTCTGGGTGCCAGGAATGGCGTGCAGAGAAATGAAGCATTGTCAAACTTGCCCCTGATTTCCAAGGCTTTCGGCTGGCCAAGACCTTGCTGGATAATGAAAGATTTTGGCAGAGCAGAATTTTAACCAGATGGGAAGGGTGTTGCTGTCAAACCAACCCATAAGTGACAGCTCAGCACCTTCCTGAGCAGTGACTTGGGTGGCCCCTGCCACCCAGGGGCGAGACCATTTCCCCATAGGGACTGATGTGAGAGATGAGGGATGCGCACAAGGGTTTGGACCACGCAGTTTAAACACGCGCAGTGGTGAGTGGAGGGGCTGGTGGGTCACTGTGGGGTGACTGCAGCCCCCTGTGCCCCCCTGCCCTGGAGCAGGAGGGAGCCCTGGGATGCTGCATCCCATTGACATGACTCCGATATCTGCATGGGGTCCATGGGATCCCAAACTGGGGGAATATTCCCCCTTTGACTCACTTCTACTTTGCAGATCCCCATTTCTGCCCCTCTCATGGAGCAGAGCAGAAATAATACGCTTTCTGTTACAGCCCCCTTCTCCCTCATAGCAGTCAAAGCTCTTGCACAGGCATCTCTAATGCCTTTTGCTAAAGAAAACTGAATGGCTCTGTAAGATATGTTATAGAAATTAAACAGAACAGCGAGTTGGAAAAGGAGTTTCGGGAAAAGCGGTGTTATAAAACCTGGTTTCCTGCGGTGTCCCTGAGGGCTTGTCCTGCGCTTGAGCTTTCACTGCAGGAGGAGCTGGAACTCTGCTCGGCCACCGCTTTTCCTGCAGCACAGGGGAACTCCATTACCCCGATACCTCACACATCCTCCTCTTTACTAAAATTGGCCGAAATGTAAATGTTAGTGGGCAAAGAAGAGAGGGCGGTGATGGTGCCCACTCCGAGCATCCTCAGCTGCGGCGGCTCTGCTGCTGGGGCCGTGGAGGATGAGCGAACACGTGGGCACCAAAGTAGGCCACGCGCTCGGCTCCCAGCGCTGTCCTGGGATGCAGCGGGAAGGAAATCGGGGACACGCGGAGGATTTTGCAGCAGAAGCTGGCAGTGAAGCGGGATGTGAAGCTCCTGGGAGTCCATGGGGGGTGGCAGGGCAGGAACGGTCCTGGCACAGGGGCAGGTATCCCAAGGGAGATCCCAAGGGGATGCGGAGCAGAGGGGAGAGGGGGACATCCCAGCAATGACACAGGGAATTACCACCAGAGGGCACTTAAATATTGCAGCTTGCCGAACAAATGGTGTTTCCTGAGCGAGAGGCCAGCTCTGGATTGCCTGACAATGCACATCCGAGCCTGACTCATTGCTGGCACAGCGAGCAAGGGAAAGCACTCAGAAGGCATTTGAGAAACCATGCGTGAATGGGAATTTACTGGCAAGACGCGGAGGATTGAGCTTTTCTTCCAGGCTTTTTCGGAGAGGTCTCCACCCTGTCCAGCCCAGTGAGGTGCACAGCACATCCTCAGACTGTGACCTGTGTGGTACCCACGGGGAGGGATTTAATCCACCTCCACCCTGCTCATCACGGGCATGTCCTGTCTGGTGCTCATCACGAGTCATGGCTCTGGCAGGGATCCTGGCTGCGATGCTCACCTGGGTGCATCTGTGCCTGCTTTTTATTCAGGAGTAGAAATATTATCTGTTTTTCTAGGAGAAATTGCAGGGAATGGGTAAGGAAGGCATTGGGTAGGATTTTAAACCAAATTCTGAGAGCTCCTCAATACCCGTGAGGATCTGGGTGCCAAATAAAGTCTGCAGATGTGAGGACAGCCGTGTGGTGCAGATGGAAAATCGCATTACAAGGATGAAAATCTTCCGTCCTCATTTCGGGGGCAAGCCAGAGGCCCCTGTTCATCACCCACATTTGGCACCCTGGGGCTCAGCAATGGGATGTGATGGTTTGGCTGGGGTCACAGGTCTTGGTGCCACGCGTGGAGATCTGCTCTGAGCACAAAGAAGCTTCGTGAGGATCCTGGGGCCAAAGCAGCCAAAGCTGAAAGCTCTGCAGGTGATGGAGAACTGAAGGGAGTGTGGTTGAGGGAGAGAAAAAGTAGGATTCAGGTGACAGGAAGCAGATGCAGTGTTGGAAATGCTGTTATTTGACTTTTCCATGGGACGGGAGCTGTGAGGAGCCACACGTGCTGCAGCACATAGGCACTTCTGAATGGATGGGAGGAGTGGGTGGTGGTGTAGGGAGGGTGGGGGTCCCCATTTGTGGGGTTCATCACCATGACCTGTCCTCCTCACCCCAACTATTGGCTTGGCTAGGACTGGCTTCCTTCACGCTCTTGGGTTTGGCTGATTACTTGCAATTAGCACTAATTAGTGTCTCTTTTGATAGTGCCTCGTCTCTACTTCCCTCGACACATCGCGCTGGATGCTGGGCCCCACTTTGTCCTGAGGCACCTCCGCTCCGAGGACTGATTTGGGGCAGCAACCTCTTCTCCTCGCCCATAGGGGGTTCAATTTGGGGGCTCCTCATCTTTCCTCGAGGCTCCCTTATTTATTTTGCTCTGCAAAGCCATGACCCCTGAGCCCTGTCACAGGTTGGGAGCGATGAGGACAGGCTGATGGGACAGGATGGCTGTCACCACCTGCTCCTGACTCCACGGGAAAGCCCTGTGCAGGTCCTTGGGACATTAAACCTGCTGGGAATTGGTGCAGGAGTGGCCTCAGCAGAGGGGCACGGCCACTGAAGCAGTCAAACCCTCTTTCCCACATTGTTCCCAAAGGTCCTGTATCAAAGTGCCAGGAGAAAGAGGGGCTGAACCCAGGATTTTTTGTGAGTATCAGTGCAAACATTAAAGAGCTGTCTACTAAACCCACAGAATTTTACTGGTGTTTAATCTAAAAGGCTGCATAGGGAAGTATTATTACCTCCTTCTCCCCAGGCTTGGAGCCTGATTGCATCAACTATAAATCTTGTGAATGGATTTGTACTTTTCTCTGGGATTTATTGAAGTAGAAGTACATCTTAATTCATCTCACAACTATTAAATGTGTGAGGGCGAGGTGTAAGATCTGGGCAGAAATAAAGTGCCTCACATTTGGGATGGGGCCATTTCAGTGGGGGAACAAGGGTTGAAGCGGTCTCAGCATTTGTGGTCTTCAAGGACCAGTGAAAAACCCCTGTGCCAGCCAAAAGCTGTTGGGAAGCAAACGGGAGGCCCTGTCCCTGCTGGGGAACCAGGCACAGGGACGCCCTAGTAATGAAGTTTCATTTGGATGTTGTTGGGTTTAGATGTGACTTCAGTGGATCTTTGCATATCTGCATTGGGTCCGGTTGGAAGAAGAGCTCAGGGCTGCCCAGGAACGGCCAAAATCCCCAATCCTTTGTGCTTCGGCTGGATTAGAGCCTTGAAAAGCTCTGACACGTATTTTTTTCAATACTCACAATAGTGCGGTTTGGTGCCTAGCAAAGAGCTGTTTAACAGCAGAACAGACGGCTTCTCTCGTCCTTTAGAGATGCTGGAATTGGAGAAAAAGATTTAAAAGGCAGGGAAAGAAGAAGAAAAGGATTAAATATAAGATGAGAGGAGGCAGAGTGGGACCAGACACGAGCACCGCGGGACAGCCAAGTGCAGCTGCTCATGGTCAGGATGGGGCTGGGAGCGGAGGCGAGGGCAGGGAAGGGTGCAGGTCTCTGTCCTCTCTCAGTTTAAAGCCATTACTCCTTGTCCTTGTGAAAAGCCCCTCTCCAGGATCTCCCAAACAAGCAGTGGGGGCTCATCTGTCCCCGTTGCCCTCCTCTTCACCCTCCATTAAACTCTCAAACTCCCTTCCACAGCCACTGGTGACAGCAACGTGTCCACCACCAAGACTCTGGGGACATCAGCATCAGGGACAGCACTAACCAGAAAAAAAGTCATGGCTTTTGCTGCTAGAGGTGATTTTTGATGTGCAACATGATATTCCATGGTGTTATCTTGGGACAGGTTTACTGACTGGCAAAGCACTGAGCATCACCAGCTGGTGGAGATAAATCTCATCACCCTCATTCCGAAAAGCTTCAAAGATCCTCTGACACCAAGGACTGCTTGCTTTTGGGGTAAAGCAGCTCCTCTTGTGCTTATCACAGAATCACAGAATATCAGGAGCTGGAAGGGCCCTGGAAAGCCCCCCCAGTGCACCCCCTGCCACAGCAGGATCACCAGAGCAGTCACACAGGAACACGGCCAGGGCTTTGGGTGTCTCCACACAAGGAGACTCCACAACCTCTCTGGGCAGCCTGGGCCATGCTCCATAACCCTCACACTCACAAAGTTTGGCCTCATCTTCAGCTTGAACCTCCTGTGCTTCAGCTTGGGACCATTGCCCCTTGTCCTGCCATTGGACATCCCAGAGCAGAGCCTGGCTCCTTCCTCCTGACACTGCCCTTTCCAAATGGATCCCCAGGAATGAGGGCACCCCTCAGTCTCCTCTGCTCCAAGCTCAAGAGCCCCAGCTCCCTCGGCCGCTCCTCAGCAGGAGATGCTCCACTCCCTCCATCATCTCTGTGGCCCTGCTGGACTCTTTCAAGCAGTTCCTGTCCTTCTGGAGCTGAGGGCCCAGAACTGGTCACAATATTCCAAATGCGGTCTTATGGGGAGCTCAGAGACCACATCAGGCCCCAGTTGCTGTTGTTACCATCAGGAGACCACCCTGTCCTGGTGCAGCAGTGGGAAGTGTCCCAAGGTGCTTTTCCATGATTATTCCTGGAAGAGATGCTTGAGCAGGTTCATTCCCATGACCAAGGTGAACAGCCTCAATGGAGATGCTTTGGGGATGTGAATTGCAGTGCAGGTTACAGCTGTGGTTAATGTTTGCCTCGCCCCACAGGGTAAGGAGATGGTGCTTTGGAGGATCTCCTGCTTGCAGTTTCGGCACAGCTCAGCTTTTCTGGTCGATCCTCGCAGCGTTTGCTCCTCCCTTCGGGAAGCGCAGGTTTGAGGAGTGCAGGTCAGCTCCAGGAGATGCTTGTGGGGGGGAGAGCGAAGGTTGGTGCAGGGAAATCAATGACTGTTGTATGGGCAGGGCTGGGCTTTGCTGCTCCAAACCAGCCCCTTCCTCCTCCCTGCTGTGTTCACTGCTCCCTCAGGGCAGCCTCAGCAGGGGTCAAGCAATGGCTCAGCAGCAGTCACACCACCTTCCTCCCTGCCCAGCAGTGAAATCACCATCCATCCTTGCCATGGCTTTCGATTCCCAGGCCAACTTGAACGCTGGGAGAGGTATAAACCAAAAGGCAGCAGGAGACAAGCCTCTTCCAGCCCTCCTCTGGTGGCTACTACAGATGATCAGGTTGGGTTCCCATCTGAACAGCTATTTTATGTTATCATCAGTACTGCATCTCCCTTCTAAGCTCCTCTCTTTGCCCACTTTTAGCATCTCCACATTTTAGACTTGGAGAAACGAATCTGGGGCGAAACAATTCAAATTATGTCTTTACAGTTACCGTGCTCTGCTGGGTCGAAAGGGAAGCTGTTTGGAGGTGGATCAAGTTCATGCCTATGCCTCCTTGTTGCAATGATGCATTTCTTGAAATCAAGGAGTCTCTGCTCCAGAGACCGACATGGTGGACCCGGGGAGCTATCAGTTGGCTTTCGAGTCACCTTTCCCTTCCTGCTCTGGTTTCCTATGTCAGAAAATGCCACCCTGCGGCACTTCTTCTTTGTTAATAACCTACTTTAGCCAATTTCCAGGAGGGATGCCAGGTTCTCTGCAACGCCAGAGAAGTCATCATGGAAGGAATTGCTATGGTTGGAGGCCACCAGGTGAGGTGAAGCCGGTTCAAGGTGCTCCACATCCCAGTTCCTGGAGCGCTGCCCCATCAGCTACAAACAAACATGGGCAATTACTAAGAACACGAGTTTGTGATCGCTGTTTTAGTCCCACATTTCTGTTTGATTTTTGTTTTAAGCATGGAAATGAGAAGAGGAGCCAGCAGAGGCATTGGGATTGGAGCTGAGGGCATGTCTCTAGAGCAGGTTGGGCCATGCACCCTCTTCTCCCCTGGTTCCAGTACTAAAGCACTGCGAGGTTCAGCACTGGCTCGAATCATTTCCTGAGCTATGTTTGTAACTCCTCGTGCTAAAACGAGAGCGTGGAGGCGGGAAATAAAGCTAATGAGGAAATATTTTCTTCCAAAATAAGGGCTCTGCAAGGTGCAGAGTGGCTGTTTCCAACGCCTGAAGCACCAGCCATTGGCCAGGGCTGGCAGGCATCAGCTTGGAGAAACATCTGCCCCAAATAAGTAATCATTTCCTGAGCTATGTTTGTAACTCCTCGTGCTAAAACGAGAGCGTGGAGGCGGGAAATAAAGCTAATGAGGAAATATTTTCTTCCAAAATAAGGGCTCTGCAAGGTGCAGAGTGGCTGTTTCCAACGCCTGAAGCACCAGCCATTGGCCAGGGCTGGCAGGCATCAGCTTGGAGAAACATCTGCCCCAAATAAGTTTCCTGATGTTCCTCAGATAAATGCAGCCATTTAATCAGTGGGTTCAATCTCCCCCAAACCAGAAAGCAAATTACTGGGAATATACTGTTGAGAACCACGTGCTAGCTCTCGTATGAGAAAAAAGATGCGTATCTATAGATGATTTGGATGAATAAATAGAGAGGAGAGTTATTTCCAGTGGAAGGAGCAGTGTGTTGGGATGGGAGAGCAGCTGGGGCTGGGAGGGACAGGGGGAGCTGGGGCTGCACTGGGATGGCAATGTTGGACCTTTCCAAACCAGTAAGGGTGAGAGGAGCGGGAACTGGGAGCGGGTGGTGGGGGGGGAAGATGCTGGGTGTGTGCAGGGAGCGGGGCCCGGGCTCCTGGCTCCCCAGCTGAGTCACGGCTCCCGCAGCGCCGCCGCAGTGCAAGCACGCTGGTGGGGGACAGGGATCCTGCCCTGAATGTGAAGCGTGAAATCCAGCTCCAAAAAAAAACCAACCCATTTCACATAGTGCATAATGCAAAGCGTTCGATGGGGCTTCTAAGCAGGCGTCTCGTGTTGAGAGATTAAATTAAACATTAGGTGACTTAGCAAGCTGCACAAGCGAGCCTGGGAAACGAGAAATGTGGGGACAGATTGCATTATTTATAGTTTCATTTTTTTTTCCCCCTGGTTTTGAACGCCTGAGACAGAACAAGTGTATGCAGTGCTTGGAGGGGGACACGGTGTGGCCAGACTCTGCCTTTGCAACAGCTGCCTGCTGTTCCTGTTTGGATTTCTCCATCCAGCCTCTCCCTAACTGCACTCCTCCTGCTTTCCACCTGCTTGGAGGGGGTGGAAGCCCCCAAATTTGCCTTCAGCCTCGATGAGGATCCAGGCACTCGTCCGCTTCAGCTTCCCACGGCTGCCCCTTGGACCCCAGGGCCTTGAGTGGGATCACGGGGATGGGAGCGTGAGGCTTCCCTGCAGCCTTGAAATGGTGAAAGCAGGACCTGGAACCCAGCCTGACAACTTGTTACCTTGAAGGATGAGGTCTTGCTTCTACCCCAAAGCTTTCTGCTAAAATAATTATGTGTATATATTGTATATATGTACACATATATACATATTATATACATATACATATTATATACATCTATACATACATATATACATATTATATACATATATATACACGTATATACATATTATATACATATATACACACATATATACATGTTATATACATATTATATACATATATATACACATATATACGTGTTTTATATATATACATACACACCCCCCAGCAAAAACTGCAGCTGAGCAGCACCATTTGCTGCAGGGCTTTCGGTCCAGAGCATCCTGCTCTGTCTCAGCCATGTAATCAGGTTTTTGGGATGTGAAGGGGCAGCCTCATGACGTGGAGGGGCTGGAAAAGGAACCTCGTTTAAAAGACAAGGATGCACCGGAAAAAAAATACCTGCTTTGGAAGACTTTAAAGAACAGCACGGAGCGAAAAAGCAGCTGCCAAAATTACTTTCCAGCATGAAAAATCAGCACCGATGAGAGCCATCTTAGATCAAATAATTTATTTAGTAATTCCATGTAAACACTTCAGATTTACTAGCAAATACAATGCTTGCTGTTCTTTTAAATAGATCATTCAAAAAATAAGAATCTATTATTAATGGCAGGTCGACTAGAGATCTCCATACTACTGTACAATAAGGAATTGGTTTTCTAATGGATTTGACATCTCAGTTTCTCTCGTTCTGCGTCTGCTTTACACAAAGCCCAAAGGACGCGCGTCTGAGCTGCTCCCTGACGATGCCCCTGCGGACCGGGGCGTTTTGGGGAAGGTACGCAGGCAAATCCTCCCATCCGGGCATTGGTTTGAGCTGATGTGAGAGTGGGGCTGGCAGAAGTGGCGTGAACACTGTTCACAAACACATGCTTTTTTTTTTTGTCGGTCGGAAACCAGAAAACTGAGCGGTGGAGAACTTCTCTTTGGGAGGTATAAAAGCAACGAACTCCATCGTTGGCATTTACTTATCAACACAGCAGTACACATACACGTATCCACAGTCTCGGAAAAGCATCCTATGAGCTGGAGAAAGCAGTGGTCTGAGGCTTGGTACACCAGTGCACTAAAACCAAAAGAACGATACCTTCTTACATAGTCAAATGAAAAATAAATATCTTTATTTCATTTTCTTTTTTCTTTTTTTTTTTTTTTCTTTTTTTTTTGGTTCTGCCTACTTTATTTCAGCTTGCAAAGAAATCTTTAAATAAATCTGTACAAAGTATACTGTTACAGTATATATTCAGTAAGTTGAACCGAAATGCCTAGGTGTAACAACACTACAATAAAGCAGTATAGATTGGCACATCTCTAATAAAGATTAACTTTTACACTCCAAAAAAATACCAACTCCCGTGAAAACCCTTGATAGATTTGGTTTTTTTGGTATTTTTTCTGCAAGTCACCTTGCAAACGTATTACAGACCAATTCTCCCCTGCCTTAAAAAGAAAACTCCCTTGTAATGGGTTTGGTTGTTTTTTTTTTCAGAGAAGGTGAACATCTTTATGCTGTTAAAGGGACACGATCAGGGCTAAAAGAGAGAGAGAGAGATTTGAAAAAGGGGAAAAAAAAAACCAAAAAGCAAAAACTTTTGGTCAAAAACGGGCGAGTTTCAAACCCTGTGCGCTTTTACCCCTCTGACCGAGCTCCGGCTGCGGGGACGCTGCCAGCCAAGCCCCAAACCAGCAAGGAAAGGGCTTTTTTCCCCCCTTATAATTAAAAAGGAATTAACACGCATGCACGGAGAGGGGTGAATTTCGTTCTTTTTTTTTTTTTTCCACCCCTCTCCCAAAAACAAGAAACTGAAATGGGTCTGACAGTGTCCCTTTGCTCAAAATAAAGACTTCCGTACCGTAGAGAGGAGCTACTGAAGCCAACTGGTTCACAGGGTGAAAGAGCCAGGCACGTTTCAACATTCAGGTTTTCAAATCCAACCGCAGCTGTTGGATTCGTGAGCTCTCGAAACCTCCTAACATCGCATTAAACAATTCCAAACCGGGTATTGGGGTGGGGGTGGGGGGGGTAAATATTACAGATTAAGAGCAAGAGTTTTCTCCCATCGCCTTTCCAACGATGTATTAAATCAACACTGGCACGCTGAAAGTTAATCTTACATTAGAATGTAATGCAATATTGGCTGCAACATAAACCTATAAACAAATCAACCTCCGTAGATTAAACTCTGTTAAATATTTCTAAGTTAATAAAATATTGACAGTGTTATAAAATTACAGTATTTACAATAAGAAAAAAAAAAAATCTAGACTAATATATACCTTTAACAGATCTCTTCTCCAATTTGGGATCGCAACGGGATTACGAATATACGAACAATTTATTAGAAAGTTGCATTGCAATTAGCATAGTTTATTTGTTGGTTGGTTTGTTTTTTCCCGTTAGAGCTAGAGAGGGCAAGCACTATCACTGCCTTTGGGAAAATCAAAGTAGAAATAGGAATAAAAATCAAAACAGAAATAGAAACCAAAATCAAGTGACTCCTGGTGGTGGGGTGCAGCTTTTGAGTCCTCCGCGAGGCGTCTGCAGATAACGTAGGACCAGCCTCAATTAAAGGTGTATTACAGAACTGCCAGCACTCAGAACCACCCAGGCTGCAAAAAAGGGGGAGGAAAGGCAGTTTTCAGCTCAAAGGGCACAGCTGGAAGGGCTCCCCTCATCCTGGGCTCCACCTACGGCTGCGGGAGCTCGGATCTGCGCTCCGAAACCGGCAAAAACCCGCAGGTTTTGGGTTCGCCGGGAGGAAATGAGCCGCGGGTGCTCCTTAAAGGGACATGGTTAGGTTGCAGCTATGCCAAAAACGCTCTCGCCAACCACGTAGGATAAAACTTATTCGATTCGAGATCCTTTTTGGCTTGCTTTTTTGGGAGGTCGTGGCTTTTTTGGGGTCGGGGCTGTTTTATTTAAATTTAATTTAGTTTAATTTAATTTTTGCCAATTTGTTTGCACGGGCGGGGGGGGGGAAATAATTGGCTGGGACCTTGCGGTCAACTCATTTTCTATTCCTCGCCAGCGTCTCTGTTTCGGGAGTGTTAACATAACGCTGTTGTGTTTGGGTCGCAAACACTTGTGGAAAAACACCAAAAAACGGAGGCTTGGACACTCCCAGGTCAATTTGTCTTGGTATAACCCAAATCTCCAAAAAAAAGAGGACCTAAAGTGATTCCCGTCATTAAAAAGCGCCAGCTGCTTTTAGGCTCCCAGACACCCAGCAATGTCCTTTTAAGGCTCAGACCTTTGCTTTTTCCCCTTTTTCCCAGCCTTGGAGGAAGAGTTTACAGTGAGTTTAGGTAAGGGCAACGTTCAAATTCTCTCCCTCCTCCCCACGTCGCTTTCTAGAGGTAAATTAAAAAAAAAAAATAAAATGGGGGGGGGAAAGAAAAAACTAAATTCAAATTTCTTTCCCGCCCTTCCCTCCCCCGGTCCTGCTCACTGTAAAACAGAAAGGGCTCATTTTTTTTAGTGTATATCTTTGGGGTATTTTTTTCTCAGCCCCAAGCTGCTCGTCAGAGGCCGCATGTGAAGCAATTTATGCATTTGTAGGGGTTTGGGTTTTTTTTTTGCAGTGGGCGGACGGGAACACCTCTGTCCTTCAAAGCAGGCTTTTAAATGGTAAATTTTAAAAGAATTTGTAAACTCGGGTCTACGTTACCAACAGAAGGCTCTAGGTCCTGCGGGCTCCAGTTCCCAGAGATGCAGAGCAGGAAAACTGGAAAGAAAACTCGGTACCTTTCAGTCACCTGCCGTGTGGTACTGGGGGGAGCGGGGAACGAGAGAGACAAAATGACAACTGACCTTAGGAACAAAGGTATGTTTAGGGCTTCTGGTTTCAGGAATAAACCGATATTTACTGGTAAAAGTCTGCCAAAAAACAAAAACAGAAACACAGGATTACTGGTAAATATTGGTTTATATGGAGAAGTTCAAAAGAAAAGAAAAAAGAAAAAAAAAGAAGAAGTAATTGTGCTCCTGATCTCCACGTGCTCCTGGGCAGGAGCTGAGAACGGCCCCGTGGCACCCCTACGCTTTGGCGCCCCGACACCTCAAACCAGAAGCCTTGTGTTGAGAGGAAAGTGGTGTTTCTTTCCTTTACTCCCCTTAAGCTACGCGTTTCTGTCCTGGATTTTCCCCTCCCCACTCCTCCGCAAGGCTGGTCCTACGGGGGTTTGGCTCGGGAGATGCAAAGTCTTCTTCCGAAATCACTTGGGAAGGGATTTGTACATAATATGGTATCTCATCACCAAGGCTGCCGGTGCCTGAGCCTCCACCGCTCCCTGAGATACCATAAAATATACAAGACTGAGCGTATATTTTAAAGAAAGCATTTTCTTGTAAGTGGCATAAACCCATTCATTTTATTTACATGCTCATTTATTTCCAAAAATAGAGTTGGTCCACATTGGACAAGAGAAATCAAGAAGCCATACAGTAGAAGAGTTAAAAGTCCAACATTTAACCAAAGTACAATGAAATTCCAGAAGTCTGCGGCTGACTTGAACCGCAGAAACATACACATGAGCCACACAGACATTTGTACATAGAGCATTGTATTACCAATAATATTTGCAAACATGAGGTCAAGATGGCTAAAAACCCAGCAGAACCGAACCAGGGGTCGTGGCTGAACAGAAGCGGGTGGCGAACGGCCGTCACTACCGCAGGGGAAACACCACAGATTTTTTGCTTCACTTGTTGGGTTTTTTTGGGGTTTATTGTTTTTTTTTGTGTGTGTGTAATTTAACTGAGAAAGTCCTAATTTTTCTGCCCTGGGGATCAAAATTGAGGACACGGTGAAAGCCAACCACACGTAGCTCCCTAAACGCACCCGAGCGGCTTGGGGGGACGTGCGGGCAGCATCACTCATGGAGATGCTGGGGGTGGGGGGGGCTCGTCCCCCTGAAGAGGCCA